>NC_083379.1:26291200-26597000 GCF_031755915.1 Ziziphus jujuba
GTTCGTATCAAGGCATCAGGAGGTACATTTGAAAGTTAATATCTATTCAAACTTTTTTCCTTAGTGATAGTAATAGGGACCATTACTCCATATATTTTGATATTGAAAATCGAATATTTAAGAATGACATTAATCGTTCTTTTCTAAGTGCACTAAAAAGTTCTTTTTATAGTTACATAATTTCTAGTTATTCGAATAATATATCTAAGAGTGATGATCCTCACTATTATCATTACATGTATGATACTAAATATAGTTGGAATAATCACGTTACTAGTTGCACTGAAGATTAGATAAAGACAGCTTAGTTGTCAACTAGTCAACTAGTTTCCTAATTTGAGTTTGATTTTTTGTTTTAGGAAACTATCTTTTATTTAGGTTTTTATTTGTTTATTTGCTAGACAAGTTAACTTAGGGAATTTGATAATTTAATATTTCAATTGTAAATTAATTAATTTCTAATTCAAAATAAAGAAATTAATTAATCAAAATTAGATTAGAAAAGTATTGAAATTCGACCAACACCTTTAGTTTCCTTATTACTGGTCGGTTTTTACCTGGTCTTCTAGGGTTTTATTTTGTTCTTTCAAAGCCTATTTAAAGGCTTATTTTCAATGAGAAATCAGCTTAGATATTATTCAGAAAAAATATTTGTGAGAAAGAATTCTCTTTGTTCTCTTTGAAAACCTAAAATACTTTAATAGAGAGAACCTAAACTTAATTGTGATCCAGGCTAATATAATACGGGTTTAGGAGTAAGTCGACCTAGGTTCATATCATTTGGTATCAAAGCTAAATTTTGTTCAGATTTGATCTATCTTATTTGTTTTATTTATTTATGTGTAATTCTACAATTTTAACATTAGGTTAATATTTTCTTAGTTCATACACGTTCTGCATAAAAAATTTTAAAAAATTATTTCCTAGTCAAATTAGGTTTCGTTATTTTACAGTATTTTTGCTTTCTAGTTTGTTGGTTAGTTTTCATCATTGTTCTTGTTAATTTGGTTTATTGTCAATTTTTCTTTACAATTTTAATCTTAATTAGTTGCATTCATATATTCAAGAAAAGAAAAGAAAAAAAAAAGAACGATTTACGGCAACATATTGCAAACTTACAAAATTTGCAATTTGTGTTGTCACGAGTTTGAGCTTGTGTTTGGTTTGGAATTGCGGTTTGTGTACTGTTTGGCACTGCTTGAAATTGTGTTTGCGTCATTTTATTTGTGATATGAAAAAAAAAAAAGAGTAAAAAAAAAAGAAAACCCAAAAACCGAATAAAAAAAAATTGTAAAAGGCTGGTTTTGGTTGAAAGTTTTGAATTTGAATTTGTTTGAATTGGAAAAAGTGAACTTGTGATATTTTGAGATATTTGAATTTTGAGTGTTAAAATTGTTTGGATTAAAATTGATAAACAATTTGAAACAAAAACTTAAATTACAAGAACAAAAACCAACGACTATTCCAAGTTTTGCTCAAATTGTTTCTTGTTCATTGTTTGAATCTCTTTTCTAGATTTGATCCTTTAAATTTTGGGTTCTTATTATTCAGGTCTGTTTCTTGATAAATCCGAAAATTGCTTGTTGATTTACTTTATTTTTGGTTAGTTAGGCTGAGGCTAGGTTTTGTCAATTCACTCAGTATTTGTTTGTTTTTAGTTGTTGTTTTGTTGATAAGTTTAATTAAGACATACTTGTGATCTAGTGGCTATTTTGTGTGTGTTTTAATTAGAACTTTGAGATAATTCTTTGAGTGGAAAAAGGCAAGAGAGTGTGGGCTTAAAAGAGGGTTAAAAGCCAAAAATAGTGTGCAAACACAAGTGTCGAGAGGTTATTTGAGTGAAACACATGAGGGAGTGATTTTGGCAAGGATTTTGTGTTATTTATACTAACATGGAAGATTCAAGAATAAGAAGGGGAGATGGCTCATTTAGAATTAATGAAGAGGGATCCATAGGGTTCAAGGGTGATTTTCAAGCAACGGGAAGTGGAGGTGAATCTAACGACATGATGGCGGTCTTGGAACAACTTCAAAGGATGAATACTCACTTTGATCACCTAGATCAAAGGATGGAATTGTTAGAAACATCACAAGGTGGGCCGAATCCAAGGCAAGAATTTCATGGAGGTCGAGGAGGTCATAGACGGCCTAGAGAAGAAGATAACAACTTTGGAAACATTAAGGTCAACATGCCACCATTCAGAGGAAAGAGTGATCTGGAGGCTTACTTAGAGCGGGAGGAGCAATTGGAGATGATATTCGATTGTCATAACTATTCAGAGGCTAAGAAGGTTAAATGGACTGCTTTGGAATTTGGACATTATGCACTCCAATGGTGGACTAATGAGCAAAGTACCCAAAGGAGAGTTGGTGATGAATTGATTACCTTTTGGTGACAAATGATAGGAGCCATGAGGAAGAGATTTGTGCCGACTCACTATCATAGGTTGATGCATCAAAGATTCCAATCATTAACTCAAGAAAGTAAGACCGTGGAAGATTACTACAAGGAGATGGAAATGCTCATGATGAGGTTAAGTATGAATGAGGACCATGAGGCAACCATGGCAAGGTTTTTGGATGGTTTAAACCGTGAGATAGCTAACCAAGTGGAGCTATAACAATATGTAGAATTGGAGGAGATGCTTAGTTTGGAGGTGTTTCAAACAACAGTAAGACTAATCTAAGTTCTTAGAGAAGCAATCCCACCTTTGATCAAAGACAAAAACTGAAGCAAAGAGAGGAGAGTTCCAACCGGCCAAGAAAAGAAACAAGGGCCGAACATGCACAAACTCCAAAACTTATAGGTAAGCTTGATTCTAAACATTCTAGAACTCATGATATTGTTTGTTTTAAATGTAAGGGATGAGGTCATATTGCCAGCCAACGTCCAAAATGGAAGAATTATGGTGTTAAAGGACAATGGTGAGTTGGAGTTTGATAGTGATGAAGCTGAAATTGAAATCGGATTTGGGCATAAGGAAGAAGAATCCATAGGTAAGGAGTTTGGTGATCCTGACACCCAAAAAGCTACTAAGGCCAAACATAGTTTGGTGGCAAAGAGAGTCTTGATCGTGTACAAGGATGAGGATTAAATCCAAAGAGAAAACATCTTCCATACCTGATGTGAAATCCAAGGTAACATTTATAGTATGATGATTCATAGTGGAAGTTGTGTTACTGTAATTAGTAATGTTGTGGTTGAGAAACTAGGATTAGTAACAATTAAACATCCCAAACCGTACAGAGTACAATGGCTTAATGATAATGGTGAGTTGAAAGTGAACAAACAAGCCAAGGTAAAGTTTAGCATTAATAAATATGTGGATATTGTTTTATGTGATGTTGTGTTTATGCATGCTTAACGTATTCTATTAGGTAGACCATGGCATTTTTATAAAGATACTATACATTTTTTTTTAGATTCAAAGGTAAAAAGATCAAGCTGGAGCCATTAACTCTAAAGGAAGTATTTAGAAACCAATTACAAATGCAACAAAAGAGAGAGGCCGAACGGCTCAAGGACAAAGCAAACATGGCACCCACTCTTCACCACTTGTGAAGGAAGGTAAGACCGACTCATCCATCCAAGGTAATTATTCTAAATCCAAAATTAAGGGGAAAAAAAGAAAGGAAACCGAGATGGAGAAACAAAGTGAAAAAGTTGAGAGTATGAGGAAAGGTGAGGTGGCCGAGAGTGGGAAAGAAAAAGAGAGGAAAGAAAAGAAAAAGAAGAATTTTTATCTTAGCTTGATTGAGATTAAAAAAGTATTTATGAATGACAAACTATTGCTGGTCATGATTTATAAAGATGTTTATCTAAATTATCAAGCTAACTTTGAAGAGCTTGAATTGCCAAGTTCTATTTCTTCTCTTTTACAGGATTTTGAAGATGTCTTTCCGGAGGAGATTCCTAATGGATTACCACCTATTGGAGGGATTGAACATTAAATTGATTTTGTACCAGGAGCTACAATTCCTAATATACCTACATATAGGAGTAATCCCGAAGAGACAAAAGAACTACAAAGGCAGGTAAGTGAGTTGTTAGACAAAGGTTATATTCATGAGAGCATGAGTCCATGTGCTGTCCCTGTTTCATTAGTGTCTAAGAAAGATAGTTCATGGCATATGTATGTTGATTGTAGGGCTATTAATAATAAAATCATTAAATATACACATCCAATTCCTAGGATATATGATATGCTTGATGAATTACATGGTGCGTGTGTGTTTACTAAAATTGATCTTAGGAGTGGGTATCATCAAATTAGGATGAAAGAGGGTGATGAATGGAAAACCGCATTTTAAACTAAATATGGATTGTATGAATGGTTAGTCATGCCTTTTGGTTTAACTAATGCACCTAGTACTTTTATAAGGTTAATGAATCATGTCATGTGTCCATTTATTGGAAAATTTGTGGTTGTCTATTTTGATGATATTTTAGTATATAGCCGAAATCTTGCTGAGAATGTAAAACATCTTAAGCAAGTTTTAAATATTCTTAGGTAGGAGAGATTATTCACTAACATGAGAAAGTATGATTTTTGTAAAGATGAACTTATTTTCCTAGGATTTGTTCTAAGTGCTGCAAGAATTAAAGTTGACCAATCTAAAGTCCAAGCAATTCAAGAGTGGCCGAAACCTACCTCTATTACTCAAGTGAGGAGCTTTCATGGTTTGGTTAGTTTCTACCAAAGATTTGTCAAGGATTTTAGCACCATCATAGCACTTTTAACCGAAGTTGTAAAGAAGAATGTTGGATTCAAATGGGGGGAAGCACAAGAAAAATCTTTTAATTTGTTGAAAGAAAAATTAACTAATGCTCATTTACTAGTTTTGCCTAATTTCTCTAAAACTTTTGAAATTGCGTGGATGCTTTGGGTGTAGGCATTGGGGTTTTTTTAATGCAAGAAGGAAGACCCATAGCATACTTTAGCAAGAATTTGAATGGAGCGATATTAAAGTGCCCGACCTATGACAAAGAGTTGTATGCGTTGGTGAAGGCTTAGGAGACATGGCAACATTACTTGATGCCGAAGGAATTTGTGATTCACACGGATCATGAATCATTGAAGCACATCAAAGGCCAAGGGAAATTTAACCGATGGCATCCTAAGTAGATTGAGTTCATTGAGACTTTTCCTTATGTCATTCACTATAAGAAAGGTAAGGAAAATGTGATTGCTGATGCATTATCCCCGAAGGTATGTATTGTTTTCTACCTTAAATGCTAGATTGCTTGGATTTGAACAATTAAAAGAAATTTATGAGCATGATAATGACTTTGGTGAAATATTTAGGAACTATACTAAACATGGTTTTAATAAATTTTATATCTTTGAGGGATATTTGTTTAAGGACAATAAACTTTGTGTACCTAATTGTAGCATTAGGGAGTTACTAGTTCGGGAAGGTCATGATGAAGGTTTAATGGGTCATTTTGGTGTTTTAAATACTTTATCTTTATTGAAAGAACATTTTTATTGGCCTAACATGAGGAGAGATATGGAGAGAATATGTGAAAGATGCCTGAAATGCTGAAAATCCAAGTCAAAGTTGAAACGACATTGTCTTTACATGCCTTTTCTGATCCCATCCTTTCGTTGGGTAGATTTGTCTATTGATTTTGTTCTCGGTTTACCTAGGTCTAAGACATGTAAGGATTCAATTTTTGTTGTTGTGGATAGGTTTTCTAAGATGACATATTTTATTGCATGTAATAAAACTGATGATGCAACTAATGTAGCTAATTTATTCTTTAAGGAAATAGTAAGACTACATGGAATACCTAGGACAATTGTTTTGGATAAAGATGCCAAGTTCTTAAGTTATTTTTGAAAAACTTTGTCGGCTAGGTTAGGAACTAAACTTTTATTTTCAACTACTTGTCATCTGCAAATTGATTGAGAAATTGAAGTAGTAGATAGAACTCTATCTACATTGTTAAGGGCATTAATTAGTAGAAATTTAAGAACATGGGAGGAATGTTTGCCACATGTTGAATTTGCTTATAATAGATTTTTGCATTCAGCTACTAAATATACTCCATTTGAAATTGTTTATGGTTTTAATCTTTTAACACCATTAAATTTAACACCTTTACCTTTAAGTGAACATGCTAATCTAGATGGAAAACAAAAAGTTGATTTTGTAAAGCAGATTCAAGAGAAGACAAAAGCAAACATTGATAGGAGGACAGAACAACATGTAAAGAATGCTAATCAAGGATAAACAAAGGTTGTATTTGAACCTGAAGATTGGGTTTGGTTGCATTTAAGAACGGAGAGGTTTCTTGAACAAAGAAAGTCAAAGTTGATGCCTCTAGAGGATGGACCTTTTCAAGTATTGGATAGGGACAATGAGAATGCTTATAAACCTGACCTACCAGGTGAGTATAATGTGAGTGCTACATTTAATTTTGTTTATTTATCTCCATTTATTGCACGTGATGACTTTGATTTGAGGAAAAATTCTTTTCAAGAGGAGGGGAATGATGAGAATCTACCCGTACCCATACAACCGACTACCCGCTGGGGTGCTAATCCTTCACAAATAAAGTCAAGACCAATCACTCGAGCAAAGCTTGGAAATTCAAAGAAAATTTGGTTAGCTTCATCCAAGGAGTGATTCAATCTCAATTGGGCATAACATTATTTGAAGATCCAAAGCTCATCTTATGTATCCAAGTCACAAAGGAGAAAACAGACCCAGCAAGCTGTTTTGGTACTTTTTTGGACCCCGGGTAGCAAAGAATGGATCCAACACTTCATGAACTCAATTTACATCACCAAGAGGCCATGGAATCATGTCAAGGCCAAATCTAAGCCATTCAAATGAGGCATGTGCACATGAAGCTTCATGAGTGCTGAAAACCATCAATGTAGGTGCTAGCTTTGACTTCTTTTGTTGTTCAAACAAGTTTGACTTATTCCAATCAAGTGGCAACGTATGAGAATCATTATTAATCCTATTTGGCATCCTACATGTCACATGGAAGCTGATTTGGAGCCTAAACTAGTTGGAGATTGGATAAAGACAGCTTAGTTGTCAACTAGTCAACTAGTTTCCTAATTTGAATTTGACTTTTTGTTTTAGGAAACAATCGTTTATTTTGGTTTTTATTTATTTATTTGCTAGACAAATTATCTTAGAAAAGTTGATAATTTAATATTTCAGTTGTAAATTAATTAATTCCTAATTCAAAATAAATGAATGAATTAATTAAAATTAGATTAGGAAAGTATTGAAATTCGGCCAACACCTTAAGTTTCCTTATTGCTGGCCGATTTTTACCTAGTCTTCTAGGGTTTTATTTTATTCTTTCAAAGCCTATTTAAAGGCTTATTTGCAATGAGAAATCATCTTAGATATTATTCAGAAAAAATATTTGTGAGAAAGAATTCTCTTTGTTCTCTTTGAACACCTAAAACACTTAATAGATATCAAGTGTTGTAGTTTGACTTATCAATAGAACATCTATCACCTATTATGGCGTCTTCATCATATACCAAGGTTTCTAATCACAAGCTGATTCGGTATTAAGGTGACCATTAGAACTTGAACTTAATTATAATCCGGGCTAATATAATATGGGTTTAGGAACAAATCGACCTAGGTTCGTATCAAGTGGTGTCAATTCCAATGAGCGTTACATTTATGGTTTACATTCATGGTGAAATCGATAAGAGTAGTAAAAGCAGGAGTTCCAATATAGAAACCAATACAGATGATAATGCAAAAACTCTAAGAAAAAGAGAGTTTAAGAGAGCGCGAACTGAAATAAGAAAAAGAAAAAGGGATTTAGAGAAAGCTCTAACTTAACAAAAGGAAAAAAAATTAAAATTAAAGAAAATTTTAAAAGAAAACAAATTAAAGAAAGCTCTAGCTAAAATAAGAGAAAGAAAAAATGATTTAGCATTTTCTCTAAATTAAATACAAATAAGAGACAGAAAAAGTGATTTAGAGATAACTAAAAAATACAAATATTTGTGGGTGCAATGCGAAAATTGTTATAGATTAAAGTATAAAAAATTTTTAAAATTTCAGATGAATATTTGTGAACATTGTGGAAGCCGTTTGAAAATGACTAGCTCAGATAGAATATAAATTTTGGCTTATCTAGGTACTTGGGAGCCTTTGGATGAAGACGTGGTCTCTAGGGATCCCATAAAATTTCATTCACGGGAGGAACCTTACAAAGATCCTATTGGTTTTAATAAAGAACGACAAGATTAACTGATGCTATTCAAACAGGCATCGGTTGACTAAATGGTATTCCTGTAGCAATTGGGGTTATGGATTTTCAGTTTATGGGGAGTAGTATGGGATCGGTAGTAGGTGACAAGTTTGATCGAACATGCTACCATTAAACCTTTACCTCTTATTCTAGTGTGTGCTTCTGAAGGAGCACGTATGCAAGAAGGAAGTTTGGTCTTGATGCAAATGGCTAAAATATCTTCTGCTTATATTATTATCAATCAAATAATAAGTCATTCTTTAGCTCTTCATGTTCAAAAAAAAATTTTTTTTAAATATGATGGAGCAAAATCTTATCTATTTTTTTTTCAAGACTTACGTGAATCATAGCACGAATATCTATTCATTAGAATATAGTATAACGTGTTGCCTCTTCTGAGCATAAGCTCGTATGAATGTGTAAACATGATATATGAGTATCTGAATTAGAGCCATTTTCAAATGGATCGATATCAAGTTGAATTTCTTAAATGTAAAGTCAATATATGGATGTGGATATCTATAAGATATCATATGAAAGGGATGTTTGTATTTTAGTTAGATCTAAGCAATTCGATTAATTACTCCTAAAAGTTCACATCATAATAGTGCTAATTGATGAGAGTTACTTCAGAAACAAAAAAATGAAAGTAAATTTTTTTTCGTTATTCCCCAATTCCAATAAAATGCAACTAGATCTAGTATAGTATAAGTTGGCGATCAGATCGTATGTGGATAGAACTTATATTAGGGGTCTCAAAAAATGAGTAATTTATACTGGGCCTTCATCCTCTTTTTAGGTTCATTAAAAAAAATTTATTGGTTGGAACTTCCCGTTATTTTGGTAGGAATTTTATATCTTTAGTTCCCTCTCAGCAAATAATTTTTTTTTCCACAAGGGATCATGATGTCTTTCTATGGAATCGCAGGTCTTTTTATTAGTTCCTATTTGTGGTCACAGTTTCATGAAATGTAGGTAGTGGTTTTGATTGATTCGATATGAAAAAAAGAATAGTGTGTATTTCTCGTTGGGGATTTCCTGGAAAAAAGCGTTGCATCTTCCTTCGATTCCTTATGAAAGACATTCAGTCCATCAGAATAGAAGGTAAATAGGGTATTTATGCTCGTTGTGCCTTTTATATGGAAATCAAAGGCTAGGGGTCCATTCCCTTGACTTATACCGATGAGAATTTGACTCTATGAGAAATTGAGCAAAAAGCTACTGAATTGGCCTATTTCCTGCATGTACCAATTGAAGTATGTTGAAACAAAAGCTGAAGAATGACAACTTTCTTAGCAAGAGGGAAAAAAATGAAAGCTCGAGAATCCTCTTTTTTATATAGCACAACTTAACGGAAGTTTCTTTAGAACGCTCATTCAAGCTAAACACAAACAAACAAAGAACAATCACAAAACAAAATTGCTTTTTTTTTTTTTTTCTCTAATTTGAAGTGCACTCTTTCTTATTGTATTTTAGTATTGTTTTTCTGCATGCTTTCTAAATTCAAGAATTAACCACTTTACTGAATCACAAATAAAAAATACGAAATAGATTCATGGTGATGCGAATCCGCCCAAGCTCGCACAACCGACAACTCGTTAGGGTACCGATCCGATACGAATGAAGACCGAGCCGATCACTAGGGATCAAGCTAAGAGATTTAAGGAAAACCTTCCTACCTTTATCCAGAAAATAATTCATTCTCAAAAGGGCTTGTCCATACCTGAAGATAAAAGACCTATTTTAAGCATCCAAATGGTGGAGGCTGATACATCGTACATTTTACATCGGACACCCATACATTGGACATTTTATATCGGACACCCATACATCGGACATTATATATTGGACACCCATACATCAGACATCTGACTTCGGACTTTGGACTTTGGACATCAGACATAACTTAGTTTGGACATCAGGCAGACATAAGTTAGCTCGGACATTAGACATAAGTCAGCTTAGTTGTCAAACTAGTCAATTAGTTTAGGAAAGTTATTATTTTATTATTTTCATTGTAAATTAATTAATTCCTAATTCAAAATAAGGGAATTAATTAATCCAAATTAGATTAGGAAAGGATGTGAAATTAGGCAATTTCCTAATTGGATTCTATGTTGGCCGAAATGTCCTAATCTTTTTAGGGTTTTATTTTGTTCATTCAATGTCTATTTAAAGGCTTATTTTCAATGAGAAATTAAGCTTGAATTTTATACAGAAATTTATTTGTGATATTGAATTCTCTTTGTTTTCGTTGAACACCTAAAACACCATTAGTCATTGAGTGTTTTAGTTTTGACTTATCAATAGGATTTCCATCACCTATTGTGGTGTCCTCATTATATACCAAGGTTTCTAATCATAGGTTGATTATAGGTCAAGGTGACCATTAGAACTTGAACATAATTAGATATGGGCTAATATAATATGGATTTAGGAGCAGGTCGTCCTAAGTTCATATCACATGGGCTCTATAACTTTTAATGTAATAGAGCTAATGCTTGATAGAAATAAAAATAGTAGTATTGAGTCAAAAAATGATGCGAGTTCATTTAAAAATTCCCAGACAAAAAAATGGAAAAAAAGAAAGCATTCATTTCCCTTATATATCATTCATTTATAGTATTTTTTTTCCTCGGTGGATCTCTTTCTCATTTAATAAAAGTATGGAATCTTAGGTTACTAACTGGTGGCATACTAGACACTTCGAAATTTTTTTGAATGATATTCAAGAAAAAAGTATTCTAATAAAATTCATAGAATTAGAAGAACTCTTCCTCTTGGACGAAATGATAAAGGAATACTCGAAAACACATTTACCAAAGCCTCACTGCAGAATCTACAAAGAAATGATCCAATTGATCAAAATGTACAACGACAATCGTATGAATACATTTTTTCATTTCTCAAAAAATATAATCTCTTTCATTATTCTAAGCAGTTATTCTATTCGAGGTAATGAAGAACTTGTTATTCTTAACTCTTAGGTTCAAGAATTCCTATATAATTTAAGCGACACAATAAAAGCATTTTCTATTTCTTTTATTAACTGATTTATGTATAGGATTCCATTTGCTACATGGTTGGGAACTAATGAATAACTCTGTCTATAAAGATTTTGGATTTGCTCATAATGATCAAATTATATCAGGTTTTCTTTCTACTTTTCCAGTCATTTTGGATCTTTAGTTATTTAAATCGTATATCTCCGTCACTTGTAGTCATTTATCATTCAATGAATGACTGAAAAATGATAGATCGATTCAATTATAATGCTTGTTACTTTGTACATAAGCCCATTCAAAATTGTACTTATTCTTTTTACCCATATGGGGGCTTCCTTCAATGTTCCAGTAAAATTATTTCAGTAAATAGCAGAATCATAGATAGGGAACTACACCAGCGACTTATCTAAGTTTATTGTAGAAATTTTTGGGATCAATGATTAGACCATGCAAGCTAGAAATACATTTTCTTGGATAAAGGAAGAGATTACTCGATCTATTTCCATCTTGCTCATGATATATACAATAACTTGGGCACCCATTTCTAATGCATATCCTATTTTTGCATAACAGGTTTATGAAAATCCATAAAAAGCGATCAGCGGTATTGTATGTGCCAATTGCCCTTTAGCCAATAAGCCCATGGATATCGAAGTGCCATAAGCGGTACTTCTTAATATTGTATCTGAAGCAGTTGTTCGAATTCCTTATGATCTGCAATTGAAACAAGTTCTTGCTAATGGTAAAAAAGGAGCTTTGAACGTAGGGGCTATTCTTATTTTACCTGAGGGGTTTGAATTAGCCCTTCCCAATCATATTTCACTCGAAGTTAAAGAAAAGATAGGCAATCTATCTTTTCAAAGCTATCGTCCCACTAAAAGAAATATTCTTATGATAGGTCCTGTTCTTGGTTAGAAATATAGTGAAACCACCTTTCTTATTCTTTATGTGGACCCCGCTACTAAGAAAGATGTACACTTCTTAAAATATCCCATATAAGTAGGCGGCAATAGGGGACGGGGTCAAATCTATCCTGACGGAAGCAAGAGTAACAATAATGTTTATAATGCTACAGCATAGGGTATAGTAAGCAAAATCATACGAAAAGAAAAAGGGGGATATGAAATAACCAAAGTGGATGCATCAGATGGATGTCAAGTGGTTGATATTATCCCTTTAGGACTAGAACTTCTTGTTTCAGAGGGAGAATCCATCAAACTTGATCAACCAATAATGAGCAATCCTAATGTGGGTGGATTTGGTCAGGGGGATGTAAAAATAGTACTTCAAGATCCATTACGTGCCCAAGGACTTTTGCTCTTCTTGGCATCTATTATTTTGGCACAAATATTTTTGGTTCTTAAAAAGAAACAGTTTGAGAAGGTTCAATTGTCCAAAATGAATTTCTAGATCCAAAGATTTATCCACACCAAGCTTTAAAAAGAATCCGGCTTTTGTCACCAATTATGTTATGTAATTATGGATGATCAAAAAGGTTCTAAAAAGCTTCTTGTTGTTTATATTTTTTCTACCTGAGTTTCGGAATTGAATTACTTGTACCGCACTCCTAGTATGTATACTGTGAAGAAGATCATTTGAGTTTACTCCCCTCTTCTTTATTTCTTTGTTTTTTCAATCCAAATTGAAGTGGTATGATTATGTTAATATTGTCAGATTTCAATGTCATAAAATGAATCAATAGTTTTCTATTTGATTGGATACTAAAAATTAAGAGATAAATAAGATAGAAACCAAAGTATAAAAGAAACGAGAGGAACATAAGTAGTGATAGTGGAAAAACAAAAAAATATAGGAAACTTTAGTGAGCAAATAGAACTACTTCAATGAACTTAGAAAACTTATTAAAAAAATATAGATATAATTGTGTTTGTGTAGTCCAAAAAGAGAAAATAGAGTAATTCCATTGTGATTTTTGAAAGTATCACCGGATACTATTGAGGAACAAATGTTCTGAATCAAGTAATGAAGTGATTTTTCCAAAAACATCATAAAAAATGAAACAGAGTTTTTTGAAACATCAAAAAAAGTGATCCATTTTTTTACTATTTAGACGAATAAATTATTATGATTATTCAGAACTCAATGGGCCTACCCCCTCTTTCTTTGTCTGATTCGAGGGGTCACCGTTGAGTTCTTACGCTTTCATGTCATGTCTACAACTTGGATCATTCGATTACTAAAGGGATGAACCTAATCCAGAATATGAACCATAAAAAAAAAAAATACCGATTAAATCGATCACAAGAATACCAGTTACAGTACCTATTAGCCAAAGAGGAATCCTTCCGGTAGTATCGGCCATTTTTCCTACTTTCCTCCACATTTTATTAGGAGGTCATGCTCAAGATATAAATAACCATAGATAATTATAAGATTATATCCTTCCGAATGAGATAAGAGAATTCCTACTATATTTTTACTATTCTTTTTTCTTCTTTTAATTGAAGAAATAATTAAAAAATAAAACAACAAGTACAAAAATGAGTAATAACCCCCAGTAGAGACTGGTACAATTCAATTCAACATTTTGTTCATTCGGATTTGATTCTATTGTAGCTCTATGATTCAGATTATGTTTATCGTTGGATCAACTACAATGCTAATATCGACCCCAAAAAAGAAACGGTAGGTACAGCTAGTCCGTAAACAGCTAACCATTGCACTGTAAAAATTGGATAGGCTCTATCTATAGCCATTGGGGCCTCCTTAAAAGATTTACTAAATTCATCAAGTTGTTCTAAAGGATCAAAATGGCTAGTTATTAATGGAATTCCTTGCCAGCTCTCTATAAAATACTCTTTTGGACGAGGGCTTCCAAATACATTGTAAGCTAAACTGGTGCTGACGAATAGCCAACTCGCAATGAATAGGGAAATTATAGTAATGCTATGAATGATCCAATATAGAATACTGGTAATAATATCAGCAAAAGAACGTTCTCCTGTGCTTCCAGACATGTTAAGCTCTGCATATTCTTGTACAGTCAAAGAGGGATCAATTCCCTAAAAGTTGAAATAAGTAAATTTCCATTTGCAAAAATTGAATCTTTTCTTTGTGAGATCATCAATATTGTACCAAGGGTGTCTTTAGAGTATACTAAATCAGTATAGCTATCCTTCTTCCGACACAGCAACGAAATTTCACGATCCATATCGAAATGAAGTGTTAGATAATTTCTTTCTTCTTTTCTTGTTGCTTGTCCATGTAGAATTATGTACTATTCAATAGAAAATACCTCAAATTCCTGTAGTACCTGTAGTAGTACTTGTAATACAAGGGTTTTCTCTATTATTGGCTTTGGGCTCGAAACTGTGGATCAGGTAAAATGTGAGTCTGACTAGTTCTTGGTTTCCAATAATTTATGAAGGAAATTATCATATTCTCAGGATTCAATTAGATGTTCCATTTTAAAAATACTTTTTTGGTTGGAGAAAATGTTTTTTCTTGGAATTTTTTTTTTCATTTTAAGGAATTGGTTAGTTGTCCAGTAACAAGTAATATTTTTTTTATCAAAAAGGAAAGAGCTCAAAAAGCTACAACAGAGAGCTAAACAAGAACATCTTAAGACAAAGCATTCCCTTTACAATCTAATGATAGCAAGGGAGAAATAACTTTAGGAATAGTTTCCAATATGTGAAAGCCAAGATCAAAATTGAAACTCAGATTGTCAAGAGCATCTGCCACGGAGTTGCACTCACGAAAGACATGGGAGATTGAAAAATCAGCTTCCTGCTTGAAGATATTTTGACATTTCTGCACAATGTTTAAATAAGGATGCTTATCAGCCACACCTTTAGTAATCCATGAAACCATGATAGCAGAGTCCAATTCAATATCCACTTTTTGGAAATTCATAGATTGAGTAAGTTTAAGAGCATAGAAGAGGCCCCAAATTTCAGCAATAATGCAAATAGTATGTTCCAAGTTAACTGTAAATCCAGCAATCCACTTTCCATGGCTATCATGAAGAACACCACCAGCTCTTGCTTGCTGCATACTAGCCTTGTAACTTCCATCGCTGTTAAGTTTAACATGCCCTTCAATAGGGAATGTCCATCTCAGCCAAACAGTTATGTAAGAACCACTAATCATGCTCCAAGCAGCAGCAGAATTGATGTCTGTAGTATAGTTCATAATCACAGCACGAGAATCTGCAGGCCACTTAAAATGGTTGTCAAAGGGGAACTTACACCTCCACTTCCATATCAGCTAACAAGCCACAGCAAAAATATCACTCTAACAAATTTTTTGAGTTCCAACTGTTACTTTGCCTTTGCCTTTTAAATTCTCTTCAAGCCAATCCCACTAGTCATAACAGAAAAAATTAGGAACTAGATCCAAAATACCAAGAGTGAGCCAAACATCTCTTGCCTTACGACACTTGCATAAGGCATGGTCCAAATTTTCAACTGATTCATGGCATAAAGGACAAGCAGCAGAGGAACATAAACCTTTAGTTAACCTGCCCTCATTAGTGAGCAATTTTCCATGAACCAAAAACCAGCAGAAGAATTGAACCCGAGGAATGACCTGAAGCTTCCAAATGTAATTCCAATTCCAACTTTGATCAGGATCTTTGATGCCTTCCATGAAACAGTAGGCAGACTTGAGACTGAAACCACCATTCAGAGAGTGGTGCCAGGTTAGAGTATCTTGAGAGTTAGGACTAGCAGAAACAGGTATGCAAAAAATGGCCTTCTTTAATTCATGAGGAACAAGAGTTTCTAACTTGTTAATTTGCCAGAGACCTCCATGAATGACATCAGAAACTTTTAAGTTCTAGTCGACATTGAAATTTTCAAAATCGTGGTCTTTAAGACAGCAACCATCACACCATTTATCCGACCAAAAAAGGAGCGGCTCTCCATTTCCTATTCTCCAAGAAAGGCCTTTATGAAGCAGCTTAAAGCCCTTAAAAAACCCTTTTCCATTGAAAAGAGCACAAATTATTGTTAGCATCAAAGTTGATATTCTCAAGACTGAATTTATATTTATGTTTGAGCATAGTAGCCTAGAGATTGCTATTATCATTCAATAATCTCCAAGCAATCTTCATCATAAAAGCTTGATTTAGGCTATGAGCTTTCCTGATGCCTAGCCCACCATGGCACCTGTGTTTGTAGATGGTATTCCAATTGATCAGATGTATCTTTCTGGTGGCAACATCTCCTTGCCAAATAAAGTTTTGACTAGTTTTATCAATTTCTTCACAGATATATTTAGGGAAATTCAGTAACTGCATGTGATACAAAGGGATGGAGCTTAAAAATGACTTGGCAAGAGTTACTCGACCAGTAAAAGAGAGAACTTTTGCTTTCCAAGCACTTAATTTAGAGTTCATCTTATCCAAAATAGCTTTATAATTGCCAGTACATCTACCATCAGTGGAGATCTGAAAGCCAAGATACTTTCCAATATTATCAGCCACCGGAATGTTTGTCAAACTACAGGCCTTTCTTTTTATTTCACTAGAAGTATTCTTAGAAAAAAAAATGTCTAGATTTCTTAGCATTTACTTTTTGGCCAAATATCTTACAAAAGTCCTCAAAGCATTGAAGAACCACACTAACTTAACAATAGAAGCTTCTGAAAATATAATAAGATCATCCACAAACATCAAATGAGAAATGTTAGGCCCATTACGAGAAACCTTCAAGATTTTCCACTTACCAATGAAAATTTGTTGAAGAATGCCATGAGATAACTTTTCCATATAGATGGTAAAAAGAAAAGGGGATAAAGGATCCCCTTATCTAATCCCACTACTAGGTGTGAATCTCTTTGTAAGCTCCCCATTCCAAATAAGTTGCATGTTGTCCACTCTAATACATTGAAGAATAAGCTAAATCCAGTGAATAGGAAGGCCAGTTTCTTTTAAAGTTGCTTCAATAAACTCCTAATTAACTCTATCAAAAGCTTTTTCCAGATCAATTTTCCAAAGAATCATACCTTTCTTTTTCTTGGACTTGTTAAAAAGATGAATCACTTCCTGAGTGATGACAATATTATCAATTATCTGCCTCCCAGGAATGAAGCTAGTTTGACTAGGATGGATTATTTTACTCATGATAGGCCTAAGTCTTGAGACAATAACTTTGCTGATCACTTTAGATAGGGCATTGCACCAGCTTATGGGCCTAAAATGCATCATGGTTTGAGGGAAATCACTTTTGGGGATAATAGAAATCAAAGTATTATTAATACCTTGAGGAAAAGTGTCAGAGGAGAAGATGTCTTTGACAAAGTTGCATATATAGCTGCCAATGAGGTTCCAATATTTCTGAAAAAAACACAGAAGGAAAGCCATCGATGCCTTCCAAGGACCAATATTAAAGAGAGCACTATTGATTTCCCAGTCTTCAATATTTTGATTGAGAGCTCTTAAATCAGCTTCATCTAGAGTAGGAAAGAGATTCGGTATAAGAGATCTAGCATCAACAGGTTCTTAAGAGTAAAGACTTTGAAAAAATTGAACAGCCATGTCCCTTAGAGTTGTTTATCAGAAATCCAATTACTAGCTTCATCCTTCAAGAGTTCCACCCTATTTTTTTTTTCTATGGATCAAAGTGGAAAGGTGAAAGTAATTACTATTTTTATCTCCATGTTGAAGCCAATCACACCTTGATTTTTGTTTCCGTTCTTCTTGCACCAAAATAGAGTTTAATTCAGAAATGAGTTGTTGTTCTAGAGAAGAAAGATAGGGACTATCTTTGTAGAAAAGTTGCTGTTGGATGCCATTGAGTCTTGCTAATAACTTTTTTTTTCTTGAAAAAAATATTACCAAAGACCTCTTTATTCCAATCTTTCAACTTATACTTGAAACTTCCAATTTTCTGCAGAATATTTCCAGAAAGAGCAAGAACAATAGAATTAACAAAATTATTAAAGTGGGCATGCTGCATCCAAGCCATTTCAAATCTAAAGGGCTTCAATGAGGGGTCAACCATATGATGTTGATAAATAGCAACTAAGATAGGATGGTGATCAGATCTCAAACGAGAGAGGTTTTGCACAACATGATCAGGAAACATTTTCCTCCAATCAACACTACAAAAAGCTTTATCAAGTCGTTCTTTGATTAATTGATTTCCAGGTCTACCATTGTTCCAAGTAAACTTGGGACCTATTGCACCAAGATCAATTAAAGTACATTCTGCAATAAGACTATTAATTCCTGAGTGCATGGGAATATAGGAAGTAGCCCCTCCTTTCTTTTCCTGGTTGTTAGAAAGTTCATTGAAGTCACCAGCAATAAGCCAAGGGAGTTTATTTATCTGGTGAATTTCCCTGAGAGTCGTCCAAAGCTTGTGCCTAATAATAGTAATAAGGCTGGCATAAAGAGCAGTGAACAACCATTGACCTTTCATCTATGACTAACAACTATATTAATCATCTGATTAGAGAGATATATTAGTTTAATAGAAACACCCTCCTCTTTCTAAAGAATCCAAATGCCTCCAGAGAAGCCAATAGGGTCAACTTTAATAGCTTTCCATCCAATTTTAGCAAGATACTTATCAGCTTGAATACCAACAATTTTAGTTTCCATCAGAACTAGGACATTTGCATTATACTATCTAATATAAGTTTTGGCAGATCTGATAAAGTGCTGATTGCCAGCACCTCTAACATTCCAAATAAAGATATTCATGTATGTGGAGAAAATGGAAAGAAGAAAATACCTAAAAGGAAGACTCCTTCGAATTGGTAGGACCAATAAGCCCTTCCTAAGGCACATCACCAGCCAGCACATCCATATGATTAACATCTTTATGATTATCTGCCAATATGTCATCTGAAGGTTCAGGAACAATATATTTTCCTAAACTTGGAATACCAGCTTTTCTTTTAGATCCAAGATCTTTTTCACCGAGGTTCTTCAAATCTGAAGCAATTCTGACTATGTTGTCTTTGAAAGCAACAAGCTTATTACCATCAAGATACCGCTGAAAGCCTTGAGCAGCGGATTTACCAAAATCAAAATGCTCCCTATTCCTCTTCCTTTTAAAGTTTAAAGCTACCTTATTGGCACTTGATCCTTGATTAAGCTTTAGGCCAACTAATCTTCCTTTCCTAAAGGAACTTGATTCAAAATGTAAGTTTTTAACAATAGGAAGATTAGTGACATCGTGCAAGGCCCCAGTAGTATGGGATGAACCATTTAAGACAACAGTGGCCTCAACTTGAGGTCTCTGTGGTTTTTTCCCTTGACCTTCATTTGCCAAAATCAACCTATTAGCTTCATTTTCCAAAATTGGCTCATCAGGATCAATCCTTTGCTCCTCCATTAAGTCTGCAGAGTGTTCTAAAGCTTTAAGCAATTTTTCTATTAGAAACTAGGAGCCATGGACCATATTGATTTTGAGTCTCATTAAACAAATTTGGGTTATCGAAGACCTTTGTTTTATCATTTGGAATAGGGTTAACCAAATCATCAGGGCTCTTTTCCTTAGAGTCACAATCAGGCTCACGATGGCCAATATGACCACAATTAAAGCAAATCATCCCTAGACCTTCATATTCCACATTTTGAATATGACTTCTAATTACCAATTTAGGAACTAATGGCTTAGAGATATCCATTTCAACACACAATCTTGCAAATTTACCTCTATTAGCCATTTCAGTGGTATTATCTATCTTCAAAGTTCTACCAATCAGATTCCCAATTTGAGTAAGGATAGAACGATTTTAATGCTCAAAGGGAAGGTAAGGTAATCCAACCTAGATAGCCATCTGATGAATTGATCAGTTAGAGGGTAAAAATTCAGGTTTCCAAGCTTGAACAGAAAGGTAATGCCTAGCAATTACCCAAGGACATAGAACACCCTTGAGCGATCTTCCAAAGTAGGTAGTTTAGCTAAGTAATACCCATTGCCAATATTAGTGAGCTTCAACTCTCCCTAGATCCTCCATCGAGTCTGCAACCTTTGAATCAGAAAGTTATAGGGGAGAAACTTTCCAACTACCTTAACAATCAGACCATGGGCCCATGGTCTCCATAGTTGCTTATGTTCTTGTTTAAAGAGGCGCAGATTGGGAATTGCATATGGGACTTCAATGTCTTCAATTTCAAAACCATCAAGATTGGCATTATCGTCACTCATTGGCGGATTGGTCATGACAGTCAATTGGTTTCTTCAACAAAGCGGCCTTAAAATCAACAGATCCTCCATTCCTGCCATATTGAAGCCCATATCCTTTATCCACCATCAATCCCCATTGAGTTGAACTAGACCCACTAATGTCTTCCTCCATGAATTCAGATTTCATGGAGAATTGCATAAAGAAAGTAGAAGAAAGATGAAAATCTCAAAGACTTTTTTTTTTTCCCGTCAGTATGTTTTCTGTACTTTTGGCATCACTTGTCTTTGCATTCGAGACTCAATAACAAGTAATATTATTAGATAGTATTCAATGAAAGAACAAAGAAAAAATAAAAAAAGAACTCGCGATATACGCATTGGTGTTGTATTATACCCAAAAGAAGGGGCCGTTCTTGATCTAATTACAAGGATGGGGCTATGTAATATGAAAAGACAAAATGTAAAACCTCGTTTTGAGTGATTTGATCGTACAAACTTTTTTTCTATTCGTTTGAGAGATTATGTGAATGAACCTACTACTGAATCTAATAAGTTCAATTTAAAGTAAATATAAATAGAAGGCATTTCATTATAAGATAAGGTCACTTATCGTTCTAAAAAAATGGATTCAAAGAAAGTTTTGTTTTTTGAATGAAGTACTAAAACAAAGTTTATTACTTTAATATTAATAATATTATTAATATTTTTAACAATAATTAATATTCTATATTTATATTGGTTATTAGTATTGTAATTACTATTCTATTAGTTACTTGAGTCAAGAGTTGCTCAAGGAATCTGTTGATTCCAACTTTCAGGAGGGGTAGATGTCCCAGATGATGAATTGATTTATTACCTATGTTACTCTATTTTTGTCAGTACCATCTATAATTATAATAATTGCTGAATCAAATACTTTCAATTGAACTTATCCTTTCAATTGCTATTTTTGCTTATTCTCGTATCTTTCAAAAATGGAAACTTAGGGAAGTGCTTTGCAAACATATGTATAAAAAAAAAAAACATATTCTATTTAAATTTATCCTCTTCATGCTTACTATAACTAGTTATTTTAGTTTTCTACTAGCAGCTTTGACTATAACCTTGACTCTATTTATCGGTCTAAACAAGATACAACCTATTTGAAAGTAATTGCATGAACCATTCCTAAAAAAAACCCTTTTGTGGTAGTTCATATATGTTATAGTTTCCTTACCTAGTCAATTTCCAATTCTTGGTCATTGAGATTCATGGGTAATACAGATTAATATTTCAGGATTGAATATATATATTACCTCTCCTTTTCTCCATTCAAAGAAATTGAAATGATTGAAGTTTTTCTATTTGGAATTGCCTTAGGTATAATTCCTATTACTTTGGCTGGATTATTCGTAACCGCATATTTACAATACAGATGTGGTGATCAATTGGAACTTCGATTAATTAACATCTCTTTTTTTTTTATTATTGACCTCCTACTTTCCTTTTCTTTAATCTACAGGAGGTCAAAATAAGATTATTGTTCAAGTATTTTAGTGTAATTTTCAACCGAACAAATAGAAACGATGAATAATGCTTTGAAGGATTTGAATCTATGATATGGATTTTGGAGACCCACGTTCTACCGAACTGAACTAAGAGTGCTTTATTATCACAAAAATAATTTTGTTACCCAATTTGTCTTGCATGTATATACTATATAAAAAAAAATATTATAAAATTCAAGATTGATTTTCTATATCCAATTTTATTCAATTTCAACTGATCACTCATTACTGCCCATAAGTAATAGGTAGGGATGACAGGATTTAAACCCATGACATTTCGTACCCAAAACAAACACACTACCAAGTTGCACTACATCCCTTTCAATTGGCCGACAGTGTCATTGTAGAGAATCTCTGTCATGTTTTCCACATCTTTATTTCTTCGATTAATATACATAAACTATCTTGATGTTTCTTCTTCTTTGTCTCATATATCATATAATAATAAAATACTTATATTATATATGTATTGAATAAAGATAAAACCCACCGTAACATAAAAGAATAAATGAATATTTTTTGGGAAGTCTCAGGTAGAAGTAAAAGGGGGCTTATTTTTTTGTTTTAAGAAAAGGAATATCGACTATCTACTGTACTGAATCGTTATACATTCCAATTTGAATTAGGAATTCTATGTAGAAATACAAATGATTAATCATTAACAACATGTACACATTGGTTCATATATGTATTACCATTATGTTATACATTTTAGAATAAAATTACAATAATGAATAAAGAAGGAGGATTTTCAATGCGAAATTAAAAACATACCTCTCCGTGGCACCGGTAGTAAGTAATCTATGGTTCGGGTCTTTAGAGAGTTTATTGATAGAGATCAATCGTTTATTTCCAGATGCATTGATATTTCCTTTCTTTTCATTCTAGTTAGTGAGATGGGGGGGTGGGGGTGAAGAAGATTAAAGATACAATCAAATATCTATGATTAATCCCTCTCCTTCTCTTCTTTTCTTTTTTTTTTTTTTTTAAATAAACGGAAATGTGATGGCTGTAGCAACAATATCATACAACATACTTAAATGAAAGACTGTATAGCGATTTGTATTTATTATAAAGTGTGAATTAAATATAGTTAGAAATCATTATATTTCTTATTATTACTATAGTGAGTATTGATTGATTGAAATTAAAAGGAAACCTTTCATAATTTTATTTTGAGTTAGCAACTTCTATTTTATTTTATTTTTCATTCCTTTCTTCTTCCCTTTGGATTGGAAAATAGAATAACGGCGTCAGTCAAAAACCCAAAGGAGGTTCATGGCCAAGGGTAAAGATGTAACGGTTATTTTGGAACGTACCGCTTGTGTTCAAAACCATGTTAATAAAAAATCAATGGGCATTTCCAGATATATTATTCAAAAAAATCAACATAATATGCTTGGTCAATTGGAATTGAGAAAATTCTATACCTTTTGTTACAAACATATGATTCACAATGAAATAAAGAAATAGATCGAACCGATCGCCTCCTTGTCCGCCTTCCAATCCAAGGAAGGTGAAAAATGACATAGCATATATAACATAACCATTTCAATAACAAATATTAAATATAAACAAATCCTCTTTATTAATTAATTCTAAATCATTTTTTATCATTTTTGTTTTGATTCGATTGAAATAGGAGGAGGATTTTCAGGATAAGGAATAAACAAACCATGGATACATCCAAGCGATTCTTTATTAAATCCAAGCAATCTTTTCGTAGGCATTTACCCCCGATCCAATTGAGGGATAGAATTGATTATCGAAACAAGGGTTTAATTAGTCGATTTATTAGTGAACAAGGAAAAATATTATCTAGACGGGTGAATAAATTGACATTAAAACAACAACGATTAATTAACGTCGCTATAAAAAAAATCAAATTTTATCTCCGTTACCTTTTCTTAATAATCAAAAACAATTTGAAAGAAGTGATTCGACCACTTGAATTGCAGCTTTGAAAACTAAAAATAAATAACTATTCAATTGAATCAAAATAAAATTCCAATCCGAGCTCAAA
Source organism: Ziziphus jujuba (assembly GCF_031755915.1). Taxonomy (NCBI): domain Eukaryota; kingdom Viridiplantae; phylum Streptophyta; class Magnoliopsida; order Rosales; family Rhamnaceae; genus Ziziphus; species Ziziphus jujuba. The sequence goes on from NC_083379.1 coordinate 26,315,125, forward strand.
TGGGAATTTATATTTTGTTCAAAAACTTTGAGAATCCAAGTTTGATTATCGTGTCCTAAGAAAAAAATAATTGGGAAAGAAGAATAAATCTTTTTTTATTGAACATGTTTGTTCATTTTTGACAACTTTCTCATAGGATGATATTTTATCATACTAATTTCAACTCCATTTAAAACATTCCAATGGATTCCTTCCAATCTCCTTATTTTATGATATTTAGAAATCATATAAAAACAATTCCTATTTAATATAGCTATTTGTGCAAGTATTTTACAATTAAGAAGGAACTGCCCCTTGTACAGATTGTGCATTAGTCTACTATAACTATATTATACATTATTGTCTCGAGTTACTACATTTATCTGAGTGATCCACAAACAGCGAAAATCTCTCTTTTGACTATCTCTATCCCGATGAGCTGAAACCGAAGCTCTTTTTTTCTGTTGAGTAATAGTCCAAGTCTTGAATGAGCCCCTTGAAAGCTTAAGGCAAATAAACAATTTTTCTTTCTACGTCTTCGAGCTATATTATCCCCGTTTAATTCTGGTCATTGAATAAATGAAACTTTGATGAATAACTAATTAATTTCTTTTCTTTCAGTTATTTTCTTCCCCTGTCTTAGTCTATTAATAACAAAATGGATTCTGCCAATGTATAAAACAAAATTCCAATGGTTTTTGCTACTATAATCATCCCGACCATGATTTCCTTTATAGGCTTTTACCTCGAAATAACAATTTTTTTTGGTACCAGGTATAAAAAAAAAAAAAAACACAATAAATCAAAAAGTAGTAAATATAAATGGGTATAGTGGGTTCCATCATTTCTATGGTTTCTTCGTAAATGCTGAGGTCCTCTCTATACACCAAAGCCTCTTCTTTCATTTAATGAATGTTATTGTTAACTTGTACAATTCACACTCTTTGGCTCCATCCCTAATTATCTAGTAATAGGTCTTTCACAATGAAACCCACCGATACAGTAACGGTATTTAATTATGAAGATTAGCTGAGTAGCTGACCCTGTTAGTCCGTTCTTGCAAGAGTCAAGAATAAGGGCATAACCTTTCCGCCTTTTAAATTGGATTTCCCTGTTTGATGGATACCATTTTCTACCAATGGGGAATTCTTTCTCGTCATAAATTAAAATTTGAAATGATTGGGTTTGGCACCAATGAAAACCATAAATTTGATAACACAATAGAAAGATATGATAGATTTTTATTTTATTTTTAGATTTACCTTTTTTAGTTTTAGATAGTAAATGGGCTTCTTTCATTCTATCCTATTCATTGGTCCTGATCATAATATTGGATCAATTGTTTTCTTTCTTTTGGCCTAGCACATTATCTAAATGAGTCACACATACAACCCAGTACATGTTCCTCTCCGCTAAGGACATCCTCAAAAAGCAGGAGATTTTGTGAAATTTTTTTATTAACTATCTTGTGTTTCTAATAAGTTGTTTAATAGTAACATGTTGAATCATATACATAATGAGCTGGTTTAGATCAATCCTAATCGGATGATTATGAATCATTTATATATTAATGGATTAATTTATATATACTAATAAATTAATTATTAATTAATAGAATATTAAACCCAGTAAGACAATAAAATCGTAAATCGTGGATTTGCATGAAACCCATGTTCTGTTAGTTTTAGTTTTTATTATTTTTTTCAACCGCTACAAGATCAACAATTCCATGAGCTTGGGCTTCTGTTGCTGACATAAAAATATCTCTTTCTATGTCTTCGGAAACAACCTAAAAAGGTTTGCCTGTTCTTTGTACATAAACCTTTGTGATGGTTTCGTGCAGCTTTAGTAGTGTAGTTCTTCCATTTCCAGGACAAATCTGTGCCTTATAAAAAACACTAGCAGGTTGATGCATCATTACCCTGATAATATAACATAATAGATAGTTCCTCTATCTTGCATGGTGAAAGTCGAAGAGATAAAGAATTATAAAATAAATAATAAGAAAAAAAAAGATAGAATTGAACAACCGTACAGGCATCTTTTGCGCATTGCATACGGCTCTACAATGGAATTCACTTTTATCTTTTTTTACCTTACATCGAGGAAATAGAAAAAAAAAATAGAAAATATACATATATATAGAGTCTTTCAAATTCACATAGGTAAATGATCCACTAACCACCCTCCATTTTGAAGTAGTTAAAAAATACTATGATGGCTCTGTTGCTTCATACTTCATTCGTTATCTAGGAATCCCAAAGTTTTTTTTTTTAATACAAATAAATAAGATTTTTTTTTTTACTTATTTATTTTATGTTTTTTTTTTATTTTCTTATTCTTTCATAACATAAATATTGTTATCTTCAGTACAAAAAGAAAAAAGTTTGTGATACTGAAATAGATCTCCCGATAGATCAGATAAAATTGGAAGTACCCTTTCTTTATCTCATACTACTCTTTTGATACATAATGTAAGTATTTGAAAAAAAAAATTCTTTTTATATCAAATTCGAAGTGCCATGCTATTATTACTTGATATTCATATTTCCTAAAGAGCGAAGGCATAGTCTTCGTTTTTTCTCTCAAATCCAATAAAAAATTCATTGGTGCCAAGAGTGAGGGAATGCTACACTTTTTGTAATTTCTCCCCCAACCAGATTAAAAGATGCCATTGAAGCGGCTAATCCCATGCATATTGTCTGTATATCTGGTTGTACAAATTGCATAGTATCATAAATAGCTAGTCCGGGTATTAGCCACCCACCGGGAGAGTTTATAAACAAATATAAATCTTTAGTATCATCCTCTATACTGAGATATACCATAAGACCAATAAGTTGATTTGAGATCTTGTTATCAACCAGTTGGCCTAAAAAAAGTAATCTTTCTTGATAAAGTAGGTTGATTGGGATAAAATTATATCCTTTAGGAACCGTACATGTGCCTTTTGATGCATACGGTTCAACATAAATGCAGGAAAAAAAAAAAGAATCAATGTGTCGATTCTAGCTTTCTTTCTTTTTTTATATTCACAGCAGGCTCTTTTTAACTTGTAAAAAAGGGGGGCTTTTTCTTTCATGTTTCAGGAAAGATGAGTTTTGGCCTATTTTCATTTATATGTAAATTAAAAACCTATAAATAAAAAAAATTCACTAAACTTATTGGACTAACTTCTCATTGATGTATTGTTTCTTCGGGATCCAATCCAAATCATGATGTAATTTTCTTTTTCTTGAACGGTGTTCTTCAACTTTTTTTAGGTTAAGCTCTTCTCCGAGTAAAGATCAACCTGGTTTGGATTTGCACATATAGAACAAATGCCCCAGTCCACATCTTTTTGCTACTATTTCCCTTGTTTTTTTTTTTTTTAATTCCATGTCTCCCGCCAAATAGTAAATATTCAACACATTTATCACATTACTCGTGATTAACAGTTTGAGATCGTTATTATATATCATTATTATATATTATAAGTGGAAAATCTTTATAAATAGAATATGATATAAGTGATAATCATAGATATATTACCAATTGGTTTTTTTTTTTTCTAAACAGAGCCTGTATATTAATATTATATTTCATTTTTTGGTTTACCCAAGCCAATCATAAATTATAAATTATTATAACTAAGAATGTTAATCTGTATACCCCCTTCAAAAATAGATTCAATTGCACTTCATTGTATTTCACGCTCTGAATTTTTGATGATTCAATCAACCTTTCTTGGGCAAAAGATAGGATATCTCGATCAGGTAAGAGAATGGGGAAATACCATATGACCAAATATATCTAACAAGTTGCACTATACGTCAATCCACGATGCATCTTCCTCTCCGGGGTTTTGAAAAGGAACTTTTGGAATACCAATAGGCATTACATGAAATAAAAATTAGTTACTATAGCTCACTTTGATGTGAAAGCATAACAATGTATTTATTGTCTTAATAACGTTGTTCTTTATCCTATTTTATCTATAGATTGAATAAGTTTATAAAAAAGGAAGACTGAAATACTAAAGGAAATGTCTTTCAAATAGGTCCTTTGAATGATGAAAATATATATATATATATATAAATGCAGTCACTCATATAAAAGGTATCAACCTCTTACCATTGCGTATTGGTATTTATCGAGTGTAGAATAGATCTGCTTCCTTTTGTTCCTACAAACAAAATTGTTCCATTATTACTAAAAGAACAGAACAAATATTAATCCTTTCCCCGAGGTAATCCACTCAAAAGGGAAGGTCTATAGTATAGTTTTTTTTTAGTGCAATAAAGTTACATAGTGTCTATTTATCGTTGATAGAGGGGCATTTCCATGGGTTTGCCTTGGTATTGTGTTCATACCATTGTATTGAATGATCCCGATTGTTTGCTTGCTGTCCATATAATGCATATGGCTCCGATTACTGGTTGGGCCTGTTCGATGGCTTTATCGAATTAGCAATTTTTGATCCCTCTGGCCCTGTTCTTGATCCAATGTGGAGACAAGGGATGTTTGTTATACCCTTCATGACTCGTTTAGGAATAACCAATTCATGGGGCCCTTGGAGTAAATATCCTAAAAGAACTCTAAGATTACTAACACTAAACACCAAAGGGTCCAATTATAGTTGAACCTTTAAGACTCAAAACCCATAACTGAGGTTTTTCATCTTGAGGCTAATTTTATAAAATTGAACATTCAATTAAGTCCTAATAATATGTAAAAACATAAATCCAAGTTAAATTTTATCTTAAATTATCTAAATACAGTCTAATTTTAAATTTAATTTAACTAATTAACCTAGAAATGTAAAATTAATAAATGATATCCAAAATTTACAAATTACATATCAATAGAAAGTCAATCAGATGAGTAACACATAGGTGTGATCACCATGGTCAAATTTTGACATTGATGAATGAAAAACTTCTTGAAAATTTTGGCCAAATTTATTGTTGATGAATCTCTCAACTGTAAGGAATTTTGTCAAACAAAGGCTGAAAACGGGTTTAAAGGGTCTAAAATAAGGGGATAAAGGTATGGATTATACTGGGCTGCTCGGAAAATTGTTGAATCACCAAAAAAATAAAAGTGATTGTCACTAGCTTTTGACTACCAATCCCAATGTGTTTGGAAACCAATTGGCTAGAAAATTGGAGGCTGAAAACAACAATGACTCAGTTTTGGTGTTAAATGGGTCGTAAATGGGTTCGGTCACATTTCATGTGTTAGTTTGGTTTTTAAAAGGGTTTAGGCACAAAATGAGCATTTTTTTTTTTTTTAATGCCTGGCATGCTTCCCTATGTACTTATAGATCCCTAGCTCTGCTAATGGATAAAAACTAGGATTCTTGGACACAGATAAAATATTGATGGTCAAAACTTCTAAGAACCATAACTTTTTAAATGTAACTTAAATTAAGTATGTCATCAGTCTACAAAGTCATATTGATGAGCTCTACACTATGGAACAAGCGTCAAAGCCAAATTTTATCTTTAAAGAAAAGTCAAACTTGATCCCACCTAAAAATCCTAGTTTTCAAACTTGGTTAACCACTCAAAAATTCAAGTCTCAAAATGTTTTTTTAGGGACAGTTTGTTAATTGTGCCTACTAAGTTTTTGTCAAAAGTTCAAGGAGAACTTGTGAAGTTAAATTTGAATGTTTGAATTGTTTTTCTTAAAGTGCTTAGAAGTCTTTGAGTACCTTTTTTATATTGGACGTTTAGAATTTATTGGTTGTTTTGCTTAATTTTGGAATGGATAAGAAAGCTAGTGCAAATAGGCAACCATTTGATTTTAAAGCCAAGAAGATAATCAAAGTTCATCTTCTAGACATGTTGATAGAATTGTGAATGCAAAATAGGAGGAGCTCTATAACGTTTCCTTGTTCCTAAGCGAAAGGTTATTATAATGGAAAGAGCCTTGAGACCTTTTGATGATTTGGTGAAAAAATAAGCCTTTGAATGAGCATGAAGATGTTAGATATATCAAGGACATGATCATTGATAGAAAATGGGAAAAGGCTTACTCAAGAGCTGGAAACCACAAATACAACTCTACTTTGTGAGTTCTATGCTAATGCTACTGAAAGAGTTGGCCATAGTGTGATAGTAAGAGAAAAGATGGTATAGAGTTGGCCATAGTGTGATAGTAAGAGAAAAGATGGTATCTTTCTTAATTAAAATGATTAATGATTAACATGGTCATGAACCACCAGAGGAAAAGCATTTGTTAGAATATTTTGGACAATGAGGTTGACTATGATGACATTATAAGACTGATGTGTATTCTTGGAATCAAATTCTGAAGTATGAAGAGAAAGGATTGCTTGGCAAAGAAATTTTTGGACAATCGATTGAATAAGTTCACCAAGGCATGGAACAAGTTCATATGCTCTAACCTCTTACCTACATCACATGAGAATAAGATTATAAAGCTGTGGGCTGAGTTCTTTTTGCTATTTGCTTGAGCATGTCCATAAATATTGGATGGATGGTAAGAGATTCAATCTTTAACTGTGCAATTTGTAGGACATCGAGCGGTCTAACTCATCCTTCATTGATCACTAGGTCAGGTAGAAAAGTCAAGATTAAGATTGATCCTATATGAGACCTCATCATGCAAAAAGCATTCGTTAATGCTAGAAGCATTTCCAACTATAGGATATGTACAAATGGCAACATGAATCGTTGGATATGGGCTTTATAGATCTAGATTTAAGTCTACCACTACCTTAAGATCTTTGTAGTCAATTATGATATCTAAGAGATTATAAGAAAGGATTTATTGTCACGCAAATGGAGAAAGTGTAAGCTTGTGAGGCTAGAGAAAAGCAATGCTCAAAGATGTAGTCTTGAATTATTAGAGTTGCCAACTGGACTAATTACAAGAGATCATGCAGAGAGGTTTAAAGCATTGAATGGTCTTATCCAAGAGCTACTTATCAATCAAGCATGTAAGAGTTTTGCTAACGAAGAATCAAAATTTGCAACAATATTGAGCATTGAAAGTTATGGATCTGAAGGAATGAAGGAGGCCATTATTAAGGGCAATTTGATAATTTTACAAGAGCATGATGACATAGCACTTTAATGACATGGCTCCTTAGATATATGGCATGTAGCATATAACTGGTTGTTCAATGTGGCTTGAAGAGAAAGAAATCAGCTTGTTTCCTTTTTAAGCCAAATTATGTGCTTTACTTGATCATCAAATTACTTATTCACCAAGTTTTATAATTTTAGTCTTATTTTGATTTTAGAAAATCTTTAATTTTTATTATGATTTTAATTATTTTTAGTTGGACAATTAATTATTAACTAGTTTGCCAATCTTAATTTGTCATATAATTAGTCATATTCCTAAACTATAAAATAATTGACTAGTCAAATTTAAATTAGGAAATAAGTTAGAATTTAGGATTTAGGAAACATTATTGGCTGAATTTTTAAGGTACTTTTTCCTACAAAAAGGCTTTAATTTCATGAATACAACAACATTTGATCTTTAGAAAAAATTAATACTTGTGAGAGTTAAACATTTTGGTTCTCTAATAACTATCTTTTAAACTTTTCTAACTTGAGAATTAAGGTTCAATCCTTGACTTATCAATACGGTATTTCTGCAACCCTTTTGTGGCATCATTCATACACAGAACCTAAATCAATTAGACAATCGAGTATTTGTTTGTATGAATCTAGGTTGGATTACTTGGGCACGTATCATGCAAAACCATTTTTACCAATCATTCTTAAAAGTTCTGCTCCTCCCAAAGCCAAGATAGTGCCTTTTGAAGTTTGAAATGCAAAAGATGATGGTATAATAACATTCGTTGTTAATGAGGATTGGGAGTACTATGTTAGATATGCAACAAAGATTCCTTGAGATGTATGCATATGAAGTTTAATGCTTTGAGGAAACAAGTGGAAATCAGTTCAAGTATGGCTATTCTTCTTTATTCGGAGAGTTTTTTCCCATTGTCTCATCTTTCCAAGATGCTAAGCTAAGAAATCCAAGAGAAGATCAAGGTAAGAATGTCATGGTTAATGACCAAAGTTGGACCAAAGAGTTGAATTATAGTGATGATGAGGATACCTTTTAAGGGATGAAGAACATCTTACCCACAAATAAGCTTACCATTTACTTAAATTCTTTTTATATGCAAACATGTTTAATTTAAGTTTGGGAGGGTATTTACTTATATTTGGTCTCCGCTTTAAATGATTAATTTCCACTTTTGGTTATCCTTGGCATTGCTTATGATTCCATTGTGTTTTTGTTAAGTATTTTTCATGATCTCGATTTTTGGCTTTGATTATGAATATCGATGATGCCGTTGTTGATTTTATTTAATGAAATTTCCATAAATTGGAATTTGTTTATTGTTCAAAATTTTTCGATTTTTGTGCAATTTCTAGTTTTATTTTTTTAAAGAAAATCAAAAATATGTTGGTTTGCATTTTTAGTTTAGAATAATCGTAAAAGCCAAAAAAAATGTCGCGAAAAAAAAAAATGAGTTTAGTAATCTTTTTAGAATCAAAATTAGTTTTTGCTTTTAGTTATTATATTGAAAAATCCAAAAATATTTTTCATTTTAAATTTGTTTTTTGTTTTTAGAATTAGTGTGATTAGCAAATTATAAAAGTATAATATGATATTTGTGATTTCTTTTGATAATGGATTGATGTTTTATTGATCCTATATCTGAAAATACATTATCATGTTATTGCGTTCATAATTTTGAGCACATAGCCAATTTTGCATAATTTAGATTGTTTTTTGAAGAAGACTTGCACTAGTTAGGGTCATTATTTTTAGTTTGAGCTCTAAAACTTGTATAATACCTGTTCAAGGCGAAATCCTAAGCTATTGTTTTTGTTTTGAACATGATTCAAGGCATTGCATATAGTCCAGGTTGATGGAGATCACTTCGGCCTTAGCTAGTGTGGATTTTATGCAAAAACATGATATTGAATGTACTATTTTGCTATTCACACACACACTTGGAAGCAATAATGGAATGGAAGATAGGTATTATGTTGCAATACTATTTTGAAGTTATTTTGGAAATTGCAATTGATAGAAAGGTAAAATTTTGAAGCCACCATATAACATGATCTCTTTTGCAATTCTACTTTGAAATTATTTTGGGAATTGCAACTGATAGAAAGATAAAAATTTGAAGCCACCATACTACATTATCTAATCATTTTCAAAATTTTTGTTAAATTTTTTGAATAAAATGTTTTTAAGTTGGGTTTTTAAGTTTTTGCTATTGGTTTTTAAGCTTTAGTTTTTTAAGTTTTTGCTTTAGTAGTTTTCTTGTTCTTTTATGTTTAGATAAGCAATATTCTGCTTGAGGACAAACAAATGGTTAAGCTTGTGGTGTGATTATTCAGCATTTTACTCATCAATCTTCCTATTTAAGCTAAACTATTGGTGAAATTCCTAAAACTTTTGGTTATTTTTTATTTGTTTTGTTCTCTTTTTCAAGTAAAGCTTCATTAAAGGATTTTAAATATTATTTACTAAAGTTTTAGAGCTTTTTGGAGGAATTTCTTGAGAGCCAAGCAAAGAATCGAAGAAAACCTTAGAAAATGAAGATTGAAACACCAATATGGGAAAACCTAGCAAGTTAGCATGTATACCCTCTTCTGAGGGGCGTACATGCCACTCATAATGGCTAGCATGATGAAGATGGCATGCAAACTCTCTGAATACTTTTTCCAGTGACTCTACATGCATTACTTTGATTCTCCCTTATTAGGCTTCAATTTTAGCTATGTGTTAGAAGAGGCTTTGGTATTTATTAAAGCATATGATTTTCACGTGCCTCTTTTATGAGTCATTAATGAAAATTAAATGTAGGAGATTAGGCCTAATAAGTAAGGTTTATTAAGACTCTAAAAGGAGGTTACTTTATTTATCAGTAAAAAGACAAGACTACAGCATTCCCTAAACCCTAAACCCTAAACATTTTTAAGACTACACCACAATTTTAGAGGGAAAAAGTGTTTTTAACTAAATAAAAATAAAAATACTCTAGGGATTTTGGAGATTTCTTGAGGAGCCTAAGAGTTTTGGTTACTTTGAGGAGCCATCTCCACCTAAAAATCCAAATTTTTTTTTATCTCCTCTTGATTTCTAGTTTATTTGTAATAGAATTCTTGTTATTTTATAAAGACAAAGTTTCGAACTCTTGATTTCTATTTTGTTTTTTTTTTTTTTTTGTTTTTTTTATTTCTATGAGAAGCTAGATTTTTTATCTAGGACTTTGATGTAGCTTGAATCTTGAAATCAGCAATTAATTTGGTTCATTTATGGTTTAATTTCTCTCTAATTATTTGTGTTTCTTTTGATTAATTGAAGTACACATCTAATTTGAATGAGAATTTGGTTGGTTGTTGTATAGATTGAACAATTAGAGTTTGGGTAAGCCTAATTTAGTAAAGTGAAATCTATGTGAACACAATCTAAGAGTAAATTTGAGCTTGAAATAGCTTGTTGGGTGTTGGACAACCTTAATTTTGGCTTTAATTGAGCTTGAGGAAACTAATTTGATTTAGGTAATTGGAAGGGAAATTAATTGCATGATTAAATTGGTGCAATTAAAATGAAATTCCAATTTAAGTCAATTTTCCATATATCTTGCTTACCTTGGTAGAGGGAGTAGTGAATTTAGGAACCCTTTTGTTGATAATTGGAATGGAATTAACCACATGTTAGATTCAAGCAACATCAATGTCATAGAGCTTTTATTTCATAGATTTTAAAAACATTGTATGGTGTTGATTTTATTTTCTTACTTTTGCATTTTCGTTGTTAATTTCTAGAATTGATTTTACACTTCTTGTTTAATTTATTATTGATTTTCAATTTTCTAGAAAAAATTAATTGATGAAAAACTCTAGTACTTAGCTAAAATATTTAAAAGGACTAACAATCAATCCTCATGGGGTGATACTTTTTCTCATATGCTTTGTGATACGAACCTAGGTTGACTTGCTCCTAAACCCGTATTGAATTACCCTGGATCGAAATTAAGTTCAGATTTTAATGGTTACTTGACTCCTAACCAGCTTATGATTAGAAACCTTGATATATCGAAGATGCCACAATAGGTTATGGAATGTCCTATTGATAAGTCAAGCTTAAATACTAGTTCTCTAATAGAGTTCTATGTGTTCAAAGAAAACAAAGAGCAATATCTCTCACAAGTAATTTTCTGTATGAATCATGCTATCTATTATTGAGAAAATAAACCCTTAAATAGATTAGAGTTACAAAAATCAAACCCTAAAGTAATTATGTCAAATTTGGCCAACATAGCAAAAGAATAGGTAATTGCCAAATTTAATAAGCAGTTCCTAAACTAATTTGTATTGATTAATTCCTTAATTTTGAATTAGAAATTAATTAATTAAATTACAATCAAAATATTAAAATATCAACCTTCCTAAATAAATTTGTCCAGCAAATAATTAAATAAAAACTAAAAATAAAAGATTATTTCCTAAAATAAAAGTCAAATTTCAAATTTGGAAAGTAGTTGAATAGTTTATCAAATAAGCTATCTTTGTCCAATAACCAGCTAGTTTAGGCTCCAAATCAGATCCAATATGCCATATAGGATGCCTAGTAGAATTAGAACTAGCCCCCACACGTTGCCATTGATTGAAATGATCAAAACTTGCTTGGATTACAAGATAGCTTCTTCCCAACACCAAACATGCTCAATTCAGCCAATGTAAAATCTGGGATGCAAATGATGAACTTGGATGCTCTTACTTCTATCTTGGCTTGATTACATGGTCCCTTGGTGAGCTCAATCATGTTCATAAACTAAAAAACCCATCCCTTGCTGCACAAAGTCCTCAAACGCACCAAAATAGTTTCCCGGGTCCATTTCTGCCTTTTCAACTTAGATGTTCAACACAGGCTTAGAATCTTCTAGTATCATTATGCCTTCTTGAGATTTAATAACTCCTTATATGAAGCTAACAATATTGTCCTTAATCCTCTTAGCTTGAGCTCTAGTAATTGGCCCTGTATTCAGCTGCACAGGATCATCATCCTAGAGTGTAGTTGATGGTACGGGATTAGGCGGGTTCTCATCATTCCCCTCCTTTTCAATGTGATTTGTCCTCAAATCAAAGTCATCACCCATAGAAAAGGAGATAAATCGACAACATTAAAGGCAGCACTCATGTTATGCTCACCTGGCAAATCAAGCTTGTAGGCATTTTCATTAACCCTCTCCAAAACTTGAAAATGTTCATCTCATCGAGGCATAAGCTTAGACTTGCATTGTTCAGAAAACCTTTCCTTTATCAAATGCAACCAAACCCAATCTCCTAGTTCAAATACCACCTCGATCCGGCCCTAATTAGCAACTCTAGCATATTACTCAGTCCTCCTTCCAATATTTGCTTTAGTCTTCTCATGAATCTACTTAACAAACTCAGCTTTCTGCTTACCATCTAGATTAGCACATTCACTTAAAGGGAAAGGTGTTAATCTAATGGAGTTAAAGGATTAAAACCATAAACAATTTCAAATGGTGAATATTTAGTAGCAAAATTTATGGTTATACTATAAGCAAATTCAACATGTGGCAAATATTCTTCCCAAATTCTCAAATTTCTACTAATGCTCTCAACAATACAGATAAAGTTTTATTCACTACTTCAGTTTGACCATTAGTTTATGGATGATAAGTAGTTAGAAATAAAATTTTAGTGCCTAACTTAGCCTACAAGGTTTTCCAAAAGTAAGTTAATAATTTAGCATCCCTATCTAAAACAATAGTCCTAGGCATACCGTAAAGTCTTACCACTTCCATAAAGAACAAATTAGCTACATGATACATCATCAGTTTTATTACATGCAATAAAATGTGCCATCTTAGAAAATCTATCAACAACCACAAAAATTGAATCCTTACCCATCCTAGACCTAGGTAATCCAAGTACAAAATCCATAGATAAATCAGTCCATGGATGTGAAGGAATAGGGAGCAGCATATATATAAGCCGTGCAACTTTAACTTGGATTTTGACTTCCTATAATTTATGCACTTCTCACACACCCTTTCTACATCTATCCTCATGTTCGGCCAATAGAAATATTATTGTAATATGAATAAATTTTTTGCTACACCAAAGTGTCACATTAAGCCCCCACTGTGACCTTCCCTCACAAGTAACTCCCTAATGCTACAACAAGGTACACAAAGTTGATTTTTCCAATACAAATACCCCTTAAATATATAGAATTTACCATATCCATGCTTAGACAATTTGTATATATCTCACCAAATTCACTATCATGCTCATAAATTTCTTTTAATTATTCAAAACCAAGAAATCTAGCATCTAAGGTTGAAAACAACACATACATTCGGGATTAAGCATCAGCTACCACATTTTCTCTACCTTTGTTGTAGCGGATGACAGAAGGAAAAGTCTCAATGAATTCAATCCACCTCCCATGTCATCGGTTTAGCTTTGCTTGGCCTTTGATATACTTCAAAGATTCATGATCCATGAGAATCACAAATTCCTCCGGTATCGAGTAATGTTGTCATGTCTCCAAAGCTCGAACTAAAGCATACATTACTTTCGCATAGGTTGGATACTTCACTGCCATCCCATTCAACTTCTCACTAAAATATGCTATAGGTCTTCCTTCTTGCATTAACACAGCTCCAATACCTATACCTAAAGCATCACATTCAATTTCAAAAGTCTTAGAAAAATTTGGGAAAACCAATAAAGGAGCATTAGTTAATTTTTCTCCTGACAAGTTAAAAAACTTCTCTTGTGCTTCTCCCTATTGGAATCCCACACTCTTCTTGACAATTTTGGTCAATGGTGCTGTAACAGTGTTGAAATCCTTGACAAATCTCCCGTAAAATCTAGTTAAACTAAGAAAACTTCTTATCATGGTGATAGTAGTAGGTTTTAGCCACTTTTGTATTGCTTTGACCTTGGTTCGGCCAACTTTAATTCCCGCAGTACTTACAACAAATCCTAAAAATACTAGCTCATCTTTACAAAAATCAAACTTTTTAAGATTAGCAACTAATCTTTCCTCCTTAAGTACTTCTAAAACTAACCTAAGGTGTCCTACATGCTCATCCAAGTTCCTACTATATACAAAAATATCATCAAAATAAACAACCACAAATTTTCCAACAAATGGATGCATGACATGGTTCATGATACAAACCTAGGTCGACACACACCTAAACATGTATTATATTAGCCCAGATCTCAATTAAGTTTAGATTTTTATGGATTGATCTCAAATCCTAACCAACCTATGATTAAAAACCTTGGTATAGTGAAGATACCACAATAGATGATGGATGTCCTATTGATAAGTCAAAACTAAAACACTCATTCTCTAATAGTGTTTTAGGTGTTCAAAGACAACAAAGAGAATTATATCTCACAAATAATTTTCTATATGAATAATGTACTGAATGTTATTGATAAAACAAGTCCTTAAATAGGCTAAAAAGTTACAAAATAAAACCCTAATTATCTAGATAAAACCAGCCACCAAAGAATAGGAAACCTAGCTTGGCCGAAATTCACCTCATTTCCTAATATAATTTGTATTAATTAATTTCTTTATTTTGAATTAGGAATTAATTAATTTACAATGAAAATAATAAAATAATAACTTTCATAAGTTGATTTTTCCTTCAAATAAATACATAGAAACCAAATAAAAGACTACTTTCCTAAAACAAAAAGTTAAAATCAAATTAGAAAACTAGTTGACTAGTCTGACTACTAAGGTATCTTTGATCAATCTCCAGCTTGTTTAGGCTCCAAATCAACTTCCATATGCCATGTAGGATTCCAAATATGATTAATAATGATTCTTTGGAATAAGTCAAACAAGAAGAAAAGTCAAAGTCAGTGGCTAAACAACACATTTTCGACCAAAATGAGATGCTGTCCATACAAGTACTTTTTAGATGCTTTTGATTTTACCTTGGCTGGATTCCATGTCTTCTTAATGATATTCATTGAGTTTATGAAGTGTTTGAACATTCCTTACTGTCCAAAATCCAAATTTGCACAAAAACAGCTACCTGAGTCCATATCGGTCTCCACCACTTGGATGCTTAAAATAGGTCTTGTATCTTCAGGTATTGTCAAGCCATTTTGAGAATTAATTACTCCCTATATAAAAGCATCCAGGTTGTCCTTAAATCTCTTAGTTTGAGCCCTAGTAATCGATCCAGTCTTCATCCATATCAGGTCAGCACCCCAGCAGGTTGTCGGTTGTACAAGCGCAGGCAGATTCTCATGAGTTCATTAGTCTCATGAAAGTGCTAGGTGCATTAGTTAACTCAAAAGGCATTACTAACCACTCATACAAACCATATTTTATCTTAAATACGGTTTTCCACTTATCTCCCTCTTTCATCCTAATTTGATGATACCCACTCTTAAGGTCAATTATTGAAAACATGCATGTACCGTGTAATTCATCAAGTATATCATCTAATCTAGGAAGAGGATGCCTATACTTAATAGTTATGTTGTTAATGGCCATACAATCTACACACATATGTCATGAACCATCTTTCTTAGTTACTAACAACACATGAATAACACATGGACTCATGCTTTCTCTAATATAACCTTTATCTAACAATTCACTTACCTGGCATTGAAGTTCTTTTGTCTTCTTAGGATTACTTCTATATCCAGGCCTATTAGGAATTGCAGCTCCTAGAATGAAATCTACTACTGAAGATCTCCTCTAGAAAAACATCATCAAACTCCTGCAAAAGATAAGATATAGAACTCGACAATACAAGCTCTTCAAGATTAGCTAGATAATTTAAATAAGCATCTTTATACAACATGACCAGCATTGGTTTCTTACTTAAAAGTGCCTTTTTAATATCACCTTGGCTAAGATAAATTTTTTTCTTTTTCTTCTCACTCTCGAGTTTAGAACACTTACCTTGGTGATTAGGCTTGGCTTTTCCTTCTTGTATGCATGTTGAAGCCGTGGGTGGCATAATGGATTTCTCCTTTTGCCGTTCAGCCTTCCTCTTTTGTTGCACTTGCCTTTGATCTCTAAATACCTCGTTTGGAGTTAATGGCTCGAGCTTAATCTTTTACCTTTAAGACGGAATACAATGGAATTTTCTCTGTCATAATGCATAGTATTCTTATCAAATTGTCATGGCCTTCCTAACAAAATATATCCCGCATGCATAGGTACAACATCACACAAAACCTCATCTACATAGTTATCAATACTAAACTTTACCTTGGCTTGTTTGTTTACCTTCATCTCTCCACTATCATTTAGCCATTGAAGTTTATATGGTCGGGATGTTTAATCATTATTAAACCTAATTTCTCCACAACAACATTGCTAATAACATTGACATAACTTCCACTATTTATAATCATACTACAGATATTACCTTGAATGTCACATCGAGTATGGAAAATGTTTTCCTTTTGCACTTGATATTCTTCTTTATACACTATCAATGCCCTTCGTGCCACCAAGCTTAACTCAGCCCTTGAAAATTTTTAAGTCACAGGTTCCTCTTTTTCTTCATCTTTGGACTCTCCCTCATCATGAGCAATTTCAGCTTCAACTTTATCACTATCGGATTTCAACTCTCCATTATCCTTCAACACCATAATTCTTCTATTTGGACATTCATTGGCAATATGTCCTCAGCCCAGACATGTAAAACACACAATATCATGAGCTCTAGATGGTTTAGGATTAGCTTTACCTTCAGATTTTGGTGCTTGTGTAGATTCGGTCCCTACATCCTTCCTTGGCCGATTGGAGCTCCCTTCCTCCAGTTTCAATTTTATCCTTGCTTCAAATGCTAAATTGCTCCTCCAATTTGATGAATTTGTCCTCCAGCTATTTGAAACCCATCCAAGCCATGCATTGCCACCCCTCCTCTTAAATTGGTTCTCAATTTTGATGCCCACATGCAGCATCTGTGCCAACTCCATATATTATTGTAATTCCCCCTGGTTGGCAATCTCTCAGTTTAATCTTTCAAGAAACCTCGCCATTATTGCCTCACAGTCTTCATTCATGCTCAACCTCATCATGAGCATCTCCATCTCCTTGTAGTGGTCCTCCACCGACCTACTTCCTTGTGATAAAGATTGTAATCTTTGATGAAATATTCTATGGTAATAGCTCGATACAACCTCTTCCTCATGGCTCATTTCATTTGTCTTCAAGTGCTTATCAATTCATCACTAATTCTTCTTCGGATACTTTGCTCATTATTCTACCATTGCAATGCATAATGTCCAAATTCTAAAATGACCATCTCCATCCGTTCTTCCAATTCCAAGTAAGCCTCTGAATCACTTTTTTCCAAGAATGGTGGTATTGATCTTAATATTTCTGAGATCATCATCTTCTTCTCGGGTTTTTCTGCCATGGATATACCTTCCTTAGAGTGCAAATATGTCTTAATGCCCTTGCTCAAAATTATCTCCAAACTCACCTTCTACAAATTTCTCCTAAAATGTCCATGACCACGTCCTCCTTGTGGTTCCATCCTAGGGTTCAATCTTCCTTGTGAGTTCTCAAATCTGTCCAACTTTTAAGCAAATTGATCAAATCGAGCATTCATCCTTTGCAATTGCTTCAACATCGCTTGCATGTACGTAGGTGCCGATGAACTTCCTGATGCCCTAGATTCTCCTTTGAACCCCACAGAATCCTCTCCAAGTTCTCTTATTGAGTCACCTCCTCTTCTTAGTCTTGAAACTATCATGTTAGTAAAATAATGCAAGAAAACCTCACCAAATTCACTCCCTCATGTGTATCACTCAAACAAGGTCTCACTCACTCGTGTTTCACACTAGTTTTGGCTTTTCAATCCTATTATAAGCTCACACTCTTTTGCTTTTTTTCACTCAAAGATTATCTCAATGTTTTAATAAAACACACTTAAAAAAAACCGCAATTAGATCACAAGTATGTCCTATTTAAACCTATCAATAAAACAAAAACAAGTAGCAAGTAATTTTCGAATGAATGATAAAACCTAGTCTCAGCTTTACTATCCAAAAACAAGAAATTTTAACAATGCAATTTTTGAAATCAACAAAGGAATAACTCAAAATATTAAGAGGTCAAAATTCAGGGATAAAATTTAGAAAAAGAATTTAAACAATCAACAAGAACACAATTCGAATAAAATATGAGATAGTTGTTAGTTGTAGTTCTTGTGATTTAACTTTTTCTATCAAATCCTTTAACCAATTTTAATCCAATCAATTAACACATAATATTCCAATTTCCAGCAACCAATATTGAATAGCAGCAACTCCAAATGTCACAATTGAATTTTCCAAATCCAAACAAACTCAAATTTTCAACTTCACAAATCAACCTTTTACACAAAATCTTTTTAACTCTAGCTTTTTCTTTTCTTTTTTTTTTTTTTAATCACTAATAGAATAATATCAACACAATATCCAGCAACACAATCACCACAAAAATCACAAACTCCAATGCCAAACACTTGCCAAAATTGAGTCTAACTTCCAAGCAAAACAAATTGCAAATTTTAAGGTTTATGCAATATGTTTTCAATTTTTTTTTTTTAATATATGTAAGTGTAACTAATTACGATTAAAACCAGCAATAGAAAATCAACAATAAACCAAATTACCAAGAACTAATATGCAAAACTAACCAACAAACAAGAAAGCAAAAATTCAGTTAAACAAAAGAAACCTAATTCGACAATGAATTTTTTTTTTTAATATGCAGAATGTGTATGGATCGAAGCAAACTTAACCTAATGTCAAAATTGTAGAATAACATAAAAATAAAATAAAACAAAGAAAATAATATAGATCAAGCCTGAATAAAATTTGACTCTGATACCAAATAATACAAACCTAGGTTGACTTGCTCCTAAACCCATATTAAATTAGCCCGAATCGAAATTAAATTCAAATTCTAATGGTCACCTTGACCCCTAAATAACTTGTGATTAGAAACCTTGATATATTGAAGGCGCCACAATAGGTTATGGAATGTCCTATTAATAAGTCAAGCTTGAACACTAGTTCTGTAATGGAGTTCTATATATTCTAAGAAAACAAAGAGAAATATCTCTCATAAGTAATTTTCTGTATGAATGATGTTTTATATTACTAAGAAAATAAACTGTTAAATATGTTAGAATTACAAAAATCAAGTAAGTAGGTCAAATTCGGCCAACATAGCAAGAGAACAGGTAATTGTCGAAATTAACAAGTCTTTCCTAAACTAATCTGTATTAATTAATTCCTTAATTTTGAAATAGGAATCAATTAATTTACAACCAAAATATTAAAATATCAACCTTTTTAAATAAATTTTTCCAGAAAATAATTAAATAAAAACTAAAAATAAAAAATTATTTCCTTAAATAAAAGTCAAATTTCAAATTTGGAAAGTAGTTGACTGGTTTATCAAATAAGCTATCTTTGTCCAATAACCAGCTAATTTAGGCTCCAAATTAGATCCAATATGCGATGTAGGATGCCTAATAGAATTAGAACTGGCCCCCACATGTTGCCATTGATTGAAATGATCAAAACTTGCTTGGATTACAAGATAGCTCCTTCCCAATGCGAAACATGTTCAATTCAGCCAATGTAAAAATCTGGGACGCAAATGATGAACTCGAATGCCCTTGCTTCTATCTTGACTTGATTCCATGGTCCCTTGGTGAGCTCAATCATGTTCATAAGCTAACAAACCCATCCCTTACTGCATGGAGTCCTCAAATGCACCAAAATAGCTTTTTGGGTCCATTTCTGCCTTTATAACTTGGATGCTCAACATGGGTTTAGAATCTTCTAGTATTATTACACCTTCTTGAGATTTAGTAACTCCTTTTATGAAGCTAACAAGGTTGTTCTTAAACCTCTTAGCTTGAGCTCTAGTGATTGGCTCGATCTTCAGTTGCACAGGATCAACACCCCAGCATGAAGTTTATGGTACGAGATCAGGAGGGTTCTCGTCACTTTATTACTTGAACGACCTGTACATTTATGGAATCAATCTTGTTTTTAGCATCTGATGGAGACTTGAATTGTGGTCAATCAACATGCTAGTCACATGCTTCATTTTAAAGCCTTACCTTGTCAAATACTTGCCAAAATTTGAAGAAACATAGGGAATCTCCAACAGCTAACATGCACACCCTCTCATAAAGAGTGTACATGCCACTTCCTCTTACTTGCCCTTAAATGAATGGCGTGTGCACCCTTTAGTAGAGAGTACGCAAGCCACTAATGTTGGTTTTGGGTCCATTGTGGCATGCACACTCTCTTGATGAGTGTATACACCTCTATTTTCTAGAATATTTTTTTAGTTATTTGACCTGGAATTCAATAAATATCTCTAAAAATGCATAGAAACTTCAATTTTCAAGTAGTTTTTCTTCAAATTTTGAAATTGAAGCTTTTTTACGAAAGAGAACGGAACATATTAAATAACCCAAAAGCTTAAAGAAATAAACAAAACCTAAAAAATGCTTGATTAATGAGTATAAAGCTCACTAATCAATATGGAGATCACTACACCCATTAGTAAAACTCCTTCTCTTTTTTTATTGAAAAAATAAGGATAAGTGACATATGGCAAAAGTGGTTGGTGGAAAAGGATTTCTAATTCATAAATGTGGATCCACATGGCATTTGACAATTGGATACTTGGATTCTTAAGAGATAATTACATTTGGGTCCACTCATTTAGATATATGGCTTTCAACACAACTAAAAATAATTTTCCAAAATCTGTTTCTAACTAATTTAAAATTATTCCAAGATAACATAACAACAATACATTTGGTGACACAAATTATCATATTAATTAATAAACAAGTATATATATATATAGGGCGTGCCTACGGTGTGGTCCATCGACATGTGGACCCGCACCAAAGCCGATACTTTTAAAAAAAAAGCGTCGGCTTTGGTGTGTCTTTGTAACAGCAAAGCCGATGCTTTTTCTTAAAAGTACTGGCTTTGGTATAGATTCGTATGTAAATGGACCGCACCATAGCAACGCCTTATATATATATATAGTCCATCTATGGTGCGGACAGTCCTCATACGGACCACAGTATTGGTGACAGTTTTTCATAGTATTGGTGATGATTTTCTAAGAAACCGTCGTTAATACTATAAAAAACCGTCACTAATACTGCAGTCCTCATGCGGACCGTCCTCACCATAGAATTTCTGTATATATATATATATATATGTATATATACATATATAAATATGTATATATATAATGAGGTATTATATTATATAAAACCAAACCAAATCACTAGAAACCAAAATACAAAACAATAAAAGCGTGTGAAGTACAGGGAAAACTCCTATCACTCCAAAAATCATTAACATGTGTCGAAATGCACTCAAAAAACAGTTGGAACCACCAAATATCCTCATTAGCCAAAATTGCAAGCTTGGACAGCCCGTTCACAACCATATTTGCTTCCCTAACAATGTGAGTAGGGGTGGCAATTCATGTTTTCGTGTCATGTTTATGTCAGCCTATTTATTAATCGTATTGAAATTACTCAATCCAAATACAACCTGTTTATTAATTGTGTCAGAAATCTTCAAATCGAACACGATTTGTTTAATAAACAGGTAATCTGACACGACCCGTATAATCCCATTTATTAAATGGGTCAACTTGAGTCGATACGACCCGTTTACACGAAATTTATCCATTTATACGAAATTGACCCGTTTAGGCGCAATTGACCCATTTACAAGAAATTTATCCAATTAAATAAATTACTTTATTAAAATTAATCATATCAAATGAAAATAATTTAGTCATTAATTAATCTAAAATTAAAATAGATATGTAAAACCATATAATTATAATTACAAATTTACAATAATATAACATATGATATGATAATATAACAATCTCACATAATAGTTAAATATAGATACATGTATATATACATAATAAACTTAATACTACTTCCCTAAAAATAATATACAAAAACTTTATTAATAATTATGTTTTTAATTTTCTACATCTCCAATATTCTTAGGCACATTAATTTTTATTTTTTTAATGTCCATAAATCCATATATCTATTAAACATAATACATTTAAATAAATAAATATTATTTTAATAGTTTTTATTTTTTTATTTTTAATTAATAAAAGAACATTAATAATACAATCTTAAATAAGTTTGATATTTAGTAATAAGAAGTATTAGTTAAAGTATTACTAATGTTAAATTTAATATATTAAAGTTATAATACATGTTTAGTTAAACAGATAAATTTGAGTTAATTCGGATTAAACGAGTCAACCCAGAGCTGACACGTTTATTAGTATTGTTAAGCAGGTTGATACGAATTTGGTCCAAACTCATTTATAATAAACCCAAATCCATTAATTTCGTGTCATTTTCAAATCATGCACCGTGTTATGACCTAAATTATCATCCCTTGTGATAAGCCTTAAAAGATATGGGGTTGATGAAATTCAAATAATCATCCCTTGTGATAATAATTGCTAACGAACTTTCTGATATTTTTATTTCAAAAACCGCACCACATATGGAGAATCACTTTCAAGCCACATTAAATCCCAAGCATGAAATTTTGCTATTCAAGAGCGTTGATGACTGCATCAACTCAGCCTCAAATGTATAAGCAAAAGGAACAACAAACGAAAAACAGCCTTTAATAAAAACTATTTTTGCGGCGTAAAGAAGTTGACCAAGTATATCGATGTGTCCTGGTTCAGCCTGACGGAAGAATGCAGAAATTGACACTTTCAACACATGGTTATGTCATAAAGCAGTTGCTCTCCATCATGATGTTTGGCTGAGTCGACTAAAAGTAGAATGAGAAATCCAATAACTTACTATCCAAGGAAATTTGGTATTTGACTAAGCTGGTACATGCTTGTTTACCCTCATCCATATGGTTTATGAAAATTGGCATAAAATACTGACAGTATATTGCAGCAAAGCCTATTAACTTTGGTATTTTTGCACCAATTTATCTCTCAATGTTCCATGATTTTGCACTTTGGTCCCTATATATATATATATATATATATATTGCCAATAATACCCTGAACTTTATAAATAGTGAAGTTACCATCTCTGAACCTTAAGCATAGTGTATTGTGGTTGTTCAGAGACACTTTTTTACATGTTAAAGGCTAGGCAAGGGGCAGGGGGTGCAAAGATGAATTAGTTTTAGTAATAACAAAATAAAATGTCTTTTGAATAGTTAGACAATCAATGTGTTCTAAGGATTAGTTAGTGTAACCGATGCAGCACAGTAACAAAAAGAGAGAAAGGACAAGAGGAGGCATAATTTAGGGGAAGATAATGGATGAAAAGGGCATAGAATTAGATGGACAAAAAGGAGAACTACACAAATATTAGAGGGAGAAACAATCAAAAGACAGTAATTTCACTCAATAATTCATAATATTAATCAACTGTTTAATAAGGTTGCATCTATAATAAAACAACCTACAAACATAAAGAAAATAAAAATGATAAAAATTCTAATCAAATAAAGAAACTAAATCAAGACTTTAAGAAAACATAAAAATATTATAGTCCTAATAATTATAAAACCCTAATAGTTATGTTCCTATATGCATTCTCCATCAATAACTCTACTGTTAGAAAAAGGTAAGCAAATGCAATTAACAATAAAACATAAATAAAATGGAAAGTAGACCACATGCATAGTCCATGAAATTACTGGAAAAGTGTAATATATGCATCCTAGACAAAATGTATGTTCTATATGGATCTTGTTATCACACCAATCATCTTGTACTCAGATATTTGGTCAATAAAACGTGTAATATATGTATCCTAGACAAAATGTATGTTCCATATGGAGCTAGTTATCACATTAATCATCTTGTACTCAGATATTTGGTCTCCATTGACCAAAATAAGATAACTACGTTCACACAAATATTTTAATCCTCTTTTCCTGTTAAAGCATAGGCATATCAAAATTTCCTTCCAGTCAAAGTGAAAATAATAAAAGGACACTATCTGACAAAACTTATTAAAAGATCCAAATAGTAGATCTCCATATTTAAAGAACAATAATTCATTATCAGCTTTGCATAGATGAAAAATATTCTTTTTGAAACCACAAGTTCTTCATTTAATTGCATGTAACCAAAAGTAGCCTTCAAAGATAGATGGCTAATATGAGCTTGCACATATCTAGAACTTCAGAACTAATCAATCACCGATACCGTCATGGCTATATAGCATCAATTTTTTATAGAAATCCCTTCTTTACTATCAAAGTCTACTTGATGCAGTTTTTGTAGGCAATATAACCTACAATATAGCAGTAAACTAACTGCACAGTATGTGGACTATATTTGTCCTACCGTGAGTGAACAATATGTTAAGTGCCCTGTTATATATATATATATATATATAAAGGATACCTAAGAAATTCATAACAGACAGTAAACAGGCTTTTAGCAAGGAGAAACAAATTTCAGGACACAAGATTAGCAAAGATGCAGAACCAATATTTGGTTGAAAAGTAACCTTCCCAAGGTGTGTTAGTCCATCCCTTAACTTTGGAATGACTAAAACATGAACAGGAGCCTGTGGGTTTATATCACGAAACGCCAGAACCTTTTCATCCTCATATATGATGCTTGATGGAATTTCCTTACTTATGATCTTGTCAAATCTGAAAAGGGAGGAAAAGTAAAATAACTTATAAATGCACGAAATTACTTACTTTAGTTTTTAGCTATTGTCTAAACATGTCAGAATATATTTGTCATAGATTCAATCTTCTTTTACAAATGTAAAATAATAATAAAAGTGCAGAATTTCAGAAAGCAATTATTTCAATGTGCAAAGTTAATTAAAATCTCATTAATGTTTGACAAAGTATTGGAAATTACTTATAAAATAATTTAATTATTGTTCTCCTTTATACATCTTTCCTTCCTGTTGTTGCTTCTCCATAGTGCATCCTTAATTTTTCTCTTTTTCTATGTCTAAATATTTTTACCTATAGCTTTTTGGTTTATTTACAAATTGGTGTTTCTATGTTATGTAAATGTTAACAAGATTTCCAAAGACTTTTTTACAGCAACAAATTGTGCATTGAAAAGTGTAGATGATTACTTGTTTGTATTAATTTATGTGTCTGCCAACATGGCAAACAACATGGCAGAAGATCCTTTCTGGAGTGGCCATTGATATTCTATTCTTACAAGTTACAAGTATTGCATCACATGATTCAGTATCACCTTTCTTATTCAATATTGAGTACCCTCCCACAATCTAAAACTAGATGTTCAACTTTCCCAGGTCAAGCTTGAAAATGGTTCATAATAGAAAGTTTTAGACAGAAAAGCATGCTATGACGCAAATGTAAAGATCAAACCAGTGCTAGTATGTCGTAAAAATGATACATGGTAAGAGCTTCACTGTCAGCATCTACTGCAGCTGCCTTGGCGACAGCCTCTTCATTGTTTGCAGCCCTAACACGACACAGGGATCTGAAAAATATAGGCCAGTTAAAATACAAATGATGCCAACAGAACACATAATAGTTAGAAATTGTTATCAACAGTACAAAATCTAAAGAATTCAAAATCTAAAAGTTAAGAAAATAAGATCAATAAAGCCCCAAAATAATATTTGGAATGTAATACTTGATCTTATAAATGAGAAATCAGACTAGTTCCAACAAAAGACTATCTAAGCTTTGCCATTCAAATATCATCGCTACTAACCTTGGATATACACACACACACACACTTTTGATCAATTGGGAACATTCTTCTACATTATAACCACACTTATGGGAACTAAATGGTGCCTCCTCAATACATGACTAACAACTAAAATCATGTGGTCAACTGACAATCCTTAGCACATTCCACATCAATATGGTTCATAATAAGATGGAAAAAATATTCCCACTAAATCATTGTATATATATGGGTGTAGAGATTTGATAAGGTAAGAACTTCATGAGACTTTATGGAATGAACCCTCTGTGTGGCAGCCACAAATTTAATTTTTCCTAGGAAGAAGAAAGAAAACCAAATAAGCATAAAACCATCTCTTAAACAGAAAAAATTCAATTTACTCATGTGTACTGACAGTAACTCCACGGCTTTTCTTTGTGACTTATAATACCCACATTAACAGAATAGGAAAAACAATCAGAATTAGCCATGAGTTTGGGGT
Organism: Ziziphus jujuba; assembly: GCF_031755915.1. Lineage (NCBI taxonomy): Eukaryota > Viridiplantae > Streptophyta > Magnoliopsida > Rosales > Rhamnaceae > Ziziphus > Ziziphus jujuba. Next base: position 26,341,385 of record NC_083379.1, read on the forward strand.
GCCTCTGAACGAATTCAGCACTAATCCATCAAGCTCAATCTGCATCAAGATAATAAGAAAATAATCTTCCAAAGCTGAAGCCTATTCCTCCACAAACAAAGTGTGGCTAGCCATATTCTTAACTATTAACTGCATAAATCAACAAGGACTCATTTGATAACCTGACAAAAAATTTAACAAAAATCCAAATATCTTAGTAGATAATCAAGTTCTTAAATCTCGTCTAAGAAAAAGAGTATGTTTATTAAGAAATTTTTAATAGAAATCAAAAATCCAAATTCATTCTCTACTTGGATTTTGTTGTGCTCTTACTTGAATGCCTCTCGATCATGGATTCAGAGTAAAATTGAAACATATAAATAGGTATTTCTATAAGTATTTCTATATGATTGTGTATTGGAGTTTGTTTAGGGCATTTTACATTTTTTAAATTTATTAGGCTCATGTATAAAGTTAACTGGCTGTCACATAAGAGATGCAGTCCACAATATCATTACATAGTCCTTACCATAACAAAACAAGTGACAAAGCAATTGCAAAGAATATCTCCAATGGTGAATGTGGACTGTTTTCTATGGGGTATAGAAATTGATATTTTTTCAATCTATGTGACATAAATACACAATCAATTCTAAAATTGTTGTTCAATGATATGACTATTAATTAATTATATATTTTATTAAGTTTTTTTTCTTTTTTTTAAAAAACGGGCCTTTTTAAGGAAAATTATGCCTTCTAGGAAGCTTTACAATGACAATGTCCACATTTGCTTGACATTCATTCTAGACATTACCATTGGAGAGCAATTTCTTTAAAACATAAGCATTATAATGCTTATGTGGCATATTTATTTTCACAATCCACATTCCCATAGGAGATGCTTTAAGGGTTACTACCTTCTCCAAGCAGCTTTTTACTTTTAATCATATATCAAATCACTATATCCGCCATTAGACTTTCAGGAGATGTTTTCATGAGAACAACTATATAATAATATATATACACGCATGCTTGCATATATATATATCTATATATATATATATATAATAATATATATACACGCATGCTTGCATATATATATATATATATATATCTATATATATGTATGTATATCTTTCTCCACTGCTCAAACCTCTACAATAAAATATTAACCATGATTCATCTTATACAAACATAGAAATTTTTCAAATTCCACAACTGTCAGTTCTAGTGTTACTGAATGCTACCCAAAGGCTGATAGAGAGAGGGGTAAATTAAAACATCAGTTTTTTCAGTAGAAAAACTTTTTCTTTTTTTTCCTAGTTATGCATTCCGAAACCAGCAATGTGTCAACCAGACCAACGACCATTTCATATAAGTCATTATATATGGAACTCTTAATAACAATAACAATAATAATACGTCACGCTTATAAATACCTGTTCGGTTCAAAACGGAAAGTTAATTTGGTGAAATTGTGTTTGGATGATCTTGCCGTCACAAAAGCTCTTGCAGCCATTGCAGCAGCAGAGTTCCTGTTCCCATGCTGGAGTGAATAACATAACCTGAAAATTCGAAGAAAACGAAACAAGAAAAGCAAAAAGAGTACCTAATCAGGGAGAAGGGGCTTGCAGCCATTGGACTTATCCGGAACCAGAAGAGAAATGACCTGTATGTAAGCTCTCTCCCAAATCCTACAATATATGAAAAATGGGTTCCAAAGTGGCTGTGCGAATTCTCTATTTTATCCATGTAGGCATCGTATAATGAATATTATTATTCATTGGGTTTTGCTATTTCAGCAATGACATACCTATTATTAAAATCTAAGTTTCAGGATTTAATTTTTTTTTTTTTTATCTTTTAATAATCAAAATATTAATATGAAAATATAAAAAATTAAAATATATATATATATATATATATCTATAGGGTATGTCAATTTATATATAAAATTAATTTGCAAGTGTAGCATTATTTTCAAGTAATAAAGTAGAAAAATAAAATTGTCATATTCAAAAGAGTAAGAGTTAAATACTAAAGATAATTAAGTTTTTTTAATATATAAACTAGCAATTTAAATGGCATTTGAAAATTAATTAAACTAAAAACAATCAATTAAAATTAAATCAATTTCAAATAAAAAATTAATTTAATAATTATAAATATTAACTCATTTGATTTTACTACTAAGTATTTAAATTTAATTACTTAAATATATAAATTTAATTAATTAATAACTTTGTTAACTATATTTAATTGTAAAACTAATCAAAAGTAGTTTTCATTCACAATTGATAATAGTAGTCTAATTTATTCTTTTCGGTCTATAAATTAAATCATGCAAATTCACGAAGCATAAATTAAGCAAATAATAAGAAAACCAATAATTATGCATTCATGTAAATTATTATAGATTCATAATATTATTTTTTTCCAAGTTCAAATATTACTAAAATCATTTATTATTTTCGCCTTATGAAAACATTAAGCATATTAATGATTTATTAATAAAATATATTACTAATTAAATAAAATTTAACATATATTAAAGTAACTAAAGTAATTAGACTTTATAATTAATACTACATCATAGCCTTAACTATGAAAATTAATTCATAACAAAAATAAATTCAATATCCATAATTATTAAAACCAATGTTTATAACTAAAGAAATAAAAAAAAAAAGAATAAAACCAAAATAGAAGAATAAAAACTAATAAAGAAATCTTCTGAAAGCTCTCCAAGTTGTGACATTCTTCTCCTAACAACCACACGTCAAGCTTTTCAAATAATCTTCCAAAACTCTAAAAGCCCAAAAGAAACTCTTAAAATTTAATCTGTTTCTATTCAATCCTCCTAAAAACTATTAAATAACTCTCTAAACTTATATATCTTCATTTAATGAGATGAGGCTATATATATAGTCTTAAGAACCATTTTCTCTCATTATTTTCAATGTGTGCTTTTTGCAAGATACCTTATTTCAATTATCTAAAGGGTTGGACAATGTGTAAAAAAGAAACTTTTTGATATTATTGCTCCTCACAATCTTTTTTTTTTTCTAATTCCTTTTGGAAAAATTGTTAATTAATCTAATTTATCTTTAATGAACATATGACATAGCATATATCTCATTAATGATAAATTAATCAATTATTATCATTTATCATAATATTGGTTTTTGAATTGTCTTGATTCCCTCTTTTGATCAATGGTGGAGATTAAATTAAAAAATTTATTTTATAAATTTTAAACTTTAAATAATAATATTTTTTGCTTACACTTTGAAATTCAAAAATAATGTGATATTTGAAATCATCAAACCGTGAGAATTTATGTGACATTTACTTCCAATATGAAATTCTTAACAGAAATTTACTTCCAATATGAAGTTTTCAATGGAAATTTTTATAAAATTTTCAACAAATTTTTTGGAATCTTTATAAATTTTTATAATGCTTAGTCAGTTTACGCTCAAATTATGGTTCAATCTATTTTTATGGTTGTTTTTTAAACTTTATCATCTTTTATCTTAGATTTAATATATATATATATATATAATTAAGTAATTTTTTATAACAAATTAACATAAATTAATAAATACTAAACTATAAATATAATATAAAATCATCAATATTTAAAACCAACATATACAGTAACTATCAGTGCCAAATAGCAACTTTTCTTTTTCGTTTTTAAGTTTTTTTTTTTTTTGATAAATTGATAAGAGATTTAATCACCAAAATGAATTTGAAATACTTACAGATTTTAAACAAAAGGTATGATGTTTTTTTTTTTTTTTTTTTGTGGTGAATAGAAATCGAAAGCATGATGTTGGTATTATTTTAATGGTCGCTGCCAACTATTCAATAGGACCAATTTTTCTTATTAAATGGTTCTGATGAAGCCAAGTCATAAACACGACCCAATATGACTTTGCCACTGTCGATCTTATCCTTGTCTTGGATAAACAATGAGAAGCAAGGACGTAGAAAATGAGGAAAAATAAAAAAAATAAAAAAATAATAGTAGACGCAGATGGCGAGTTTCATTCTGCAATTACCCAACGGCTTGAGGACCTTCTCGGTTTCTGCTTCACCAAACGGTACAAGCACTCTCTGAAACAAAACGTAGAGATAATTATGATGGATCATCATAGATGAGTTTAATATTTGCATATAATACTAATAATGGTGAAATTTGATGAGGATTTTCAGGGGCTCCTGATCTGACAAGCAGTACAAGTGAAGGTGGAGGTGGTGGGCCAGTGATAGTGGAGCTTCCCCTCGATAAGATTCGGAGGCCACTCATGAGAACCAGAGCTAACGATCCCATAAAGGTTAAAGAACTCATGGACAGTATACGTGAAATTGGCCTCCAAGTCCCAGTAAGAACTTGGAATTCTCCCATTTCCCAACGCATGGATTATATATTGGACATTGTTGCTCTGTTCCTTTTTTTTTTTTTTTTCAATAAATAGGAAATTTACGATCAAATCAGAAACGAGATTCAATAAAAAATAGGAAATTTGTTTTTACCATTTACTTTAAATTTTTTTTTTAAGAGTTTTTAGTCATTTTGAAATGTTATTCAAAATTTGTTTGATTTTTATATTCTCACTTTCTTTTATGATTAATAGATTTTTTTATTCCCCTTTTCGTGGTAAAATTCTAATCAGTGAAGAGAGAATATATGAAAGCATTTTAATCGAAAATGAAGGTTCATTTTAGGTTTGCGGTATGGAGAACTCTAAAAATTCCTTAAGAATATGCAAAAGCACTGGTTCAGTATGTACATCCGTTCATACAAAAGCATATCGTGCATACTGACAACATAATTCTTGAAATTAATATAACTTCATCCTCGAACCATATGAAAAGGATACAACCTGATCAACTTATTAAGAGTTTGAAACCACATGAAAAGGTCCTAATACATTATTAAGTCTCTGATGGAATTCTGGGAAGGTCTTCCAAATCCAAATGATTCCCCCTCTGCTGCTCTTGAAATGATCTCTGATTCCTTCTTGTTTTCTTTGATATTCTTGCTATTCATCTTCTCTGTGTTGTCACCGAGACCGAGAAAAACAAATAAGAATACTAATATTCCACTTTGGATACTAGCTAACCCATAAACGACCTTTAGGACTGAGTCATAAATAGCAACTAGCTCTAGCTTTTCACAAACGAGTCAAAAATAAAAATAAAATTTAGTTTACGCATCTTTGTTTCTATTAAACAGCATAACACAGCTGAGTTCTGAAGTTTAGTGGTGCCTATTAATGACTTGTTGCAATATAATTTTGCATTTAGGAGTTGAAGTTGTGGCCTGATGCAATCAGAATCATCTTTTTATTGATTATAATTATATTATACATCTGTCCTGTCTAGCTATTGCAATTTGGGCTTTATTTTTTCATGTTCCATTACATAAATTTGTATATTTGCAAACTAAATTATTAGTTGACTCTTTATGTTGAAACTAATGCAGATTGACGTGCTTGAGGTTGATGGAGTTTATTATGGTATGTGCATCTGATGTTTCTCCGCTGAAATATTTTTACATATTAATCTATCAAACTTTTGAGTCTCTACCAGAATCAAAAGGGTTAAAGGGAATAGGAACTGTGTGTTCAAGGAGGCTGTACCAGAATATCTTATTCATATGCTTTTCCAAAATCCTATTTCACATTTTCTTGATCTTTTCGTGCATGGTAGGGTTTTCCGGGTGTCATCGATATGAGGCTCACCAGCATCTTGGGCTCCCAACAATTCGTTGCAAAGTTCGACGAGGAACAAAAGAAACTTTAAGGTGATTTCTTTTCTTTTCTGGTCTTTTACATTTTCAGAACTCATCAAAGTTTTTCGTTACTCTTCGTCAAACATTTCTATATCATCCTCTCCTCTTGCAGGCACCACCTTAGATGACTTTTACCTACTTAATTTGAAATTGCAACTTTAGCCAAGTTAAATAAGCTCTCCGCGATGGTAGGCTTATTGCAGAGGGCTAAATTATAATATTGGCACAGTGTCCAGTACTTAGGGAAGTTGCCAAGCTGTAATATGTTGCATGCCATTATGTTTTCATAATAAGAGTCTCAGACAGAAGATGTATGGTTTTTCGGATGTAAAAGATGAATGGTTTGTTAACAAATATTATGCATCGTATAAATGAATTCGTAATCTTACAGGAACATCCTTTTTTTTTTTTCCTTGTCACTTTAATTCTTTAATTTGAATTTTGCTTACACAATTGGCTTTTAAAATAATCATGTTTCAGCATTTTAAGGACAAAATTCAATCTTAGAAACTAAAATGCCAAAACCAATGTTCTGGAACTAGTGTGTTGAAACTTGTTCAGTTACCCATCTAAAATAATAGCATATCTTAAAGCTTTGAGAATCTATTGGTGTTTCTACCAAACAACGGAATCAAATTAATGTTTTCAACCAAGGGGTCCAAGCAATGGCGTAAGCTTCGGTAGTAACAAGTAAACTAATCACTTTGCAATTTCTCATTTCCATAGATGCTTGTACAGATTTACGGTCAGTCATTGTTTATGAGGGCACATTTGATAGTTGAACCTTTCATTAACCTAAAACATGAAATAGCCAAGACGTTCCATTTTTGCTTTAGGATTCGAATATATTGATTCAGTCAGCAAGGCCGCGCCGCCAGCCGAACTAGAACTTTAATAAAAACAAAGAAAAGAAAATTGACCACAGCTATTAAAACTTGATGGTACCTTGCAGGCGGACATACCTAACATATGCATAGTTTAGGTGTGGTCAGAATGTTAGAAGAATAATGAGATCTTTATTTTGTGACATGTATAAACAATTACAATTACATATAATAATCAATTTACCAACTCAGTCTGTTTTTAAATAAATAAAATCATCTACAACAACTCGTGTATAACCTGAAAATGCCCATGGATAGAAAAAAGTGCATGTATTTTCAGCTCTGCAATTAATAACGAACCTTGTGCAGCAACTATTCGCCCATCTTACATGGGACACGGGAATTCATCCCCATCGCCAGAAAACTTTACCAGATTTTCTAAATAATCAACAGAAGTATAGCTGTCTGGCCTGCCTGAACAAAGACAAATAATCTGGTATGAAGACGGCCACTTCCATTAGTAGACAAAAGAGGTATCATAAGCTGGTTAGAATCCCAGTCTGGTTCGAACAGACACAAGAGCAGACAGGTTCATTTGAATCCCTCTTGACCAGCCGTTTCTCACGGTTAATCATTAGTTTAATTAGCGGTACCTTTCGTACAATCTGGCGCCATATCTCATTCACCGTTCCATTTGGTTCTCCATAGTCAAAATAATGATTCACCTAAATCAGGTAGGTCATTGAAGATGGAGAGATTATCTTTAGTAAACAGTGCAAGTATTTAAACCACTTAAACAGAACTATTTATTATACAATTGATAACAATGAAATAAATATGCTATCTCCCTACATTTAGCACAGGTATTATAACCTCAATACACAAAAATCTTTAATTGCAAATCTACAATGCATAAAAATGCTTTAAGCCACCATAACCAATTTCCAATATATCCATAAAAATAAAAAACAGATATAATTTCTATAATATCTTTATAAGTATTTATGCTAGTCATGTTAGACAAAGATTTTCTTTGCCAAGACACACACCAGTTATGTTTTCCCTATGACTAAAATATGCCGAAACAGAGGCAACTATCACAAGGTATTAGGCAATTAAGAGCATGTTATTGCATGCATGCACCATATTCGGAGAACAAAGGACTAATAAGAGGTAATTAATCATATGAAAAAAAAAAAAAAAAACATTTGCAGGGATATCATAGAATTCTTTTTTCTTTTTCTTTTTTTGGCCCAAAGAAACTACTTATCAATTTAACTAATTATCTTAAATGGAATAAGTTTAATGCAGTTCAGTAAGTTTGTTCCATCATATTTTGCACATTCTTCAAATCTACAATATATTTCTGAAATTATAGATTTTAAATGCATTGAAGACACCACCACTGTAACTGGAACAATTAGACAATCCATATAATTTGTTAGGAATGATAAACTTTTCTTATATATATATATATATATATACATATTGGGGCCATTCCAGAGACAAATGGAATTGACAATTTTCCTTTTTTACAAACCACCCAAACTAATCATGAATTAAAGACTCATGTTCTGAGCTTAAAATTTTTTTTGCAGGATTGAAGTATCAATAATATCCAAATGCATTGTCTTGGATATTGCAACAAGAAGGGGGTTTAAAAAAAAAAAAAAGGGATCAAAATTGTACATCTTTTAACTTTTAGCACAATTTCATGCTACTATTGTCTAAGACATAAATGGCAGAAAAGCAGACTCCAAATAGTTTTATGTTTTGAGACCAAATTTAGGGTTAAACAGTATCTCATTCCAGTCATTAGACTAACAGAATCAGGTGTCCTAAACTAAGGAGAATCACAATAAACTTGCACCATAATTCACCTGTTTTCTACACAAAGGTTGCAGTCCTAGTAGGAAAATGAAATGCTAAAAGTCATTTTAGGTATGATGAAACCTACTTAAAGACAGCTGTTTATGATGAAAATTTGAGTTTTGAGTGAGTTGAGCAGCATCATGTGTTCATCCAGTCTCTTATTTTTCTCCCTTTGGTTTACATATCGTTAATGAACTACTTTTAATCAAAACAAACCATACTTTACTTTTTGCAACACAATTTTTTCCTTCTCTAAGCCACTTAATTCCCAAGAACTTCTCACGACCTTTATCTATTACATAATCCATTATTAAATAAACTTCCCATCCCAAATATTAAATTTCAGGTTTCTACAACTTTCTGGCCACCAACATATTTTTGTTTCCCTCATTTCATAGGAACAAACCCTAAATCAAAACCTACCAAATCTTAAACTTATCATACATGCATATAAAGACAATTTCCTAATATCTCCTCTCATACATATGTTGTGATAAGGAATACTAATCTCCTCGACATGACTAATTGATGTGGGAGGACATTTATGGTTTAGTTACGAAAAGTGTAGGAAAGATATTTCAAAATATCAACTATGATGATATGAAGCAAATATAAACTCTTTAAGTGAACTTTAACATCCTTACTGTCTAACTATGTTCAATATACCATTCTAGTATTATATCGCCCATATACCATTCTAGTATTATAATGCCCATCTTAATTTTGCACCTAAGTTCTTTTAACAACAAAAAAAGTTCCAGCAAAAATTACATCATAATTAAGTTGAAATTTACCCCTCAAAAAATACATGTTCATTGTAAATAAAACTCTCATGTCTTTTTCTCCCCCTTCTTGCACTATTTTAGCTATGCTGCATTTACAAAAACATTGATTCTTATCTTACTGATTTAGAAATATTTTCACTGTAAAAATCTTACTTTGTCCATTTCTGTGATAATGGAATTGTAATTGCATCTACTATCTTACTAATTTCAAGCCCTTGAATTCATCTAGTATATCATATCATATACACAAAATTGTTTAGAATTGCCAATTCCATTATTAATTTAATATTACCGTCTTCTTAATCATTAAGGCATTCAGGGAAAAAGATTAAGAGAAAGAAATAAAAGGTTCCAATTGTAAAAGTTACTTTTTTTAGGTTTGTTTCCACAATGAAACTACACTGTTAGTGATATATATCTTACCTAACCGGTTTTTCATCATTGAGTATGTTGAACCATATTATGACTCTAAAACAAGGTAATGTAACGTCGTAACTCCATGGCACAAACAAATTTGAAAAGACGAATATATATTTCCCATATCTTCATATAATATTGTGTATCTCATGAGTGCATTTATTTACAATAACAAATATATATATATATATATAGGTATAGTAAAAAAAAAAGACAAGGACAGAAAGCAAATATTCTAACCTCTTTCAGCTCTTTCTGAAATTCCAGAATTCTCTCTTGAGTTATTGCTCTCAACATTGAGACTAAGAACCCTGGCTTTAAAGCTGTGGAGGTTTCTACGAATATTGCAATCTTTCTGTAGTCAATAACATCTTCAAAAGGCAACTCAATGTTATCACTGACTATCACTGGCACACACAAGCTAACTATGGCGTCAAAAAGCCGACAGGCTGATGGAGTATCACCAGCAGGATTCAAACAGAACTTAGATGCATGCATCCCATGTGAAGCAGCACGCCTACTCTCTCTGGATTGAGTTCCATGTTTTATTATGACATCCTCTTCCTTTTCAAGTAGTTGGAAAAGCAAATCACGGATCTTTCCTCCCTACATAAACAGGATAGAAAATGGAAATAGCAAACTTTAGATCAGCAAGATAGTGATTTTAGACATTATAATCTAATTTTCTTCTTGCATCCAAGCATATGATATGACTTCAATTGCATTCATACATTAGCAAGCATCACAAAATTCAATTCAAGCATTAAAGTTGTTTATATTAAATGCACATGCAAGCAAGTTTTGTCAAATAAGCACATACAATATGATAACATTTAAGTGAAAAGTCAAAATCACTATTAACTCAAAGGTGAATGACTGGAACCTTTATGAAATATATAAGAATGTCTCCCATATAAAGAAGGCAAAGGTGTATACCATATTGTCTTTTTTTCCTTCTCATGTTTTTCTCAAGTTATCAAATTTCACATAAAATACTAACAATTGATAACTACAAGCCCTTTATAAACTAAAAATTAAAAAGTGAGAGTTTGCAAACTAAAACAAGCACAAGGCCATTAGACAAAGGTAATTGTCAAGCCCATGAGCTGGTCACGATAAGAGAAATTATGGACCAAATTGGCCCACGGGTTGTTATGTAACCGAATCCTGAAGTAATAAGAAGTTAATAGCTCTGAAATTGCGACCACAGCAGAACAAGTAAAGGATCCAACACAAACATGTCAGAAAGATCATTTCGTTTGTTAATTCTAGACATGGAAACCAAAGCTTCCAGGAGATCCGACGTGGTAATTGTTTCAGTTTCTGGTTTTCAAATTAGAAATTGAAAACTAGTTTTTTTATTTTAAAAGAGACAGAAAAGGAAAGAGAGAGGATGAAGAAAGCAGAGCACTTGAGAGAAGATATAGCGAACAAATAGTGGTTTGATTTGAAATGGTTTCTAAGCCTAAAGTTAAACTAGTCTTTTTAAATCCAAATTACCAAAAGGGATGGGTTCCCCGCAATATAGTTTCCGGGCATAAACTTAAACTCAGTTTTTTTAAAAGCCAAATTACAGAAAGGGTTTAGTTCCCTGCTTGAAATGACAAGTAAAAGTCAAAAAAAAAAAAATTACTGATAACAGAAGTAGAAAAAGCTCAATGCAGCATAAATATATGTATATATACTTATTGCTATGATGGAAATGACAAGCAATCCAGCAATAAACTCATAATAAAAGGACTACAAATACCAACAACAAAAAAATCATCAACACAAACATGAAGAGTCAAAAGTATGATAGGGATCACCTCTTTGCGATATCGGTTGCCCATAAAGAACAACAAAGTGTCGCGATTTTCGACGCTGATTTGGCCAGTGTAGGTGTTAATCCGATGCGAATAAGGCAAAATGACGTCCTTGACGAGTGACCCCTGGTCAGGGCGCAACCGCCCAAAATCCGAAACAAGCAAAATGCTGTTCTTAACTTTATCAACCACCCTATACATTGCATTGGGATCTGATGCCACGATCACGTGGTCCCGCCCGTTATTCCTCTTCCAGTACTCCTGCGCCTCCAGCCACTCCACCAGCGCCTCCTGCGTCTCCTCGTCACTGTACACCGGCGTACTATCCCCTCCCGTCGCAGACGGCGGCCGTATGGGGTTCACGATCAGACTCAGGGAGGAGAAGAAAGGCACGTAGAAGAGATCCGCCTCCTCGGGATCCAACACCCGGACCACTGGCGACCCGATCCGTTCCCATTCGGGTCGGAGCAGATCCTTGAACAAGTACCACTCCGCCATGTGCTGGTGCCCCGGGTAACTGAGCGTCGTCACGTCCTGGACTGGTCGGACACCGCGGGCCAGAGAGTGGTGCCTGATGACTCCGTACGTGAACCTCTCGGGGAGGTCATAGAGGTAAATTTTCACCGGAGGATGTCCAAAGGAGCTACGGAGCAGACTCTCGCGGGAAACGGTTGCGATCGAAGCCGCCGAGCCGAAGATGTCGGAGGGGAAGGACGGCTCGAGCTTGGAAGTGGCTGTTGGGGTGAAGAAGGTGGTGAAGACGGCGTAGATGGTGAAGACAACACACATCGTGACTAGGGTTTTCTTCACTAGAGAAAATTTCCTCGCCGTTGAGAGAATCGCCGGCAAGGTTAGGGTTTGGTGGGCCTTGCGGGAGTCATTGGACGGCGACGAGGGCTTGAGTTCTCGGATTTTGGATCGCACGCTCATCGTCTTGTCTTCTCTTCTTCAGGTTTTTCCGGGCTTGCGGCGACAAAATGCGCTGGGGGGCGTAAAGCCCAAATGATCCTACTTCTGTGATACGCCTGATTTTAATAGACACGGACAGGAATAATGTATGTAGAGCCTCCCGTAGCGACAACACTACAGTTACACACAGATGAAAAAGGAGAAACAGCCGCGACCCGAGACAAGGGGAACAAAAGCGACGTAAATGATTTTTCTATTATTTCGTTTTCTATGGATAAAATAAATCAAATATAAAATATTAGAACTGTTACTTAGATCAGCTATTTCTATGCTGAATCAATTTCTATTAAGCATTTTAAAAAAAAGAAAATTTCGTGTTTCCAAGCAATTTTACAACCGTAATAGGGTATTTACCCACCATGAATCATTTTAGATTATACTATATATATATATATATATATATAAGGGCATGATGCACAAGTAGAAACACATTGTAGTAGCTAAAAAAAAAAAAAAAAAAGTAGAAACACATTTATTTCTTCTTATATAACAACGACATGGTACGCAAGCGGCAGCAAGTTCTTTCTCATTTATGAATCCTCTTTCATCATTGGTTGCTTATTCACCCTATTTAGTAAAATGGTGGATTCTAGCACTGGCCAATATCAAATTGTTCCATTATGATTAGTGTAAATTTTTATTTATTTATTTTTATATCTATGATTAGCGTAAAATTGATTGTTTTGTTTTGATTGGCCGATTGAAAGCAAAATAATATAGAGATATAAACTTATTTGGTAGTATTTTTTTTTTTTTCCCCTCTCTCTTTTGGTAATGTGTACATAAAGTACTTGAATTGTCCAACCATTGGTTATAATAAATTGATCCATTAAATTAGCTTATAAGCCCATTCCCAGTGGAAAGTATTCTGTTATAAAACAAATGTTTAATTGTATTATTATCATCCCCAAACATAAGAACTAGCTTCATGGAGCTCCATTGTTTTTTTGTTTGAAAAAACAAATGGACCTTAATTATTAAATTCTAAAGCTCCAAAGCGTTAGATATACAAAGTAGCATTAAAGGGAAGAAAAACTTGCATGACATGGTGATATCAGATCAATTGGTACCACTCAAATAATTCAATGCGATATGTAACAATTTGCCATATCAACTCCATCACATCTTAATGGATGTTTTTTTCCTTGGAAAAACCATTCCATCCACACCCCTTTTCTTCTCCCTTTTATGGGCCTTCCTTACAACTTTTCTTTTTCTATTTCACAAGAACAAAAGCTAAAAGATAAACAAAAATAAAAATTATAATTAACAAAAATAAAAAATAAAAAAAATCCTTTCTATAATTTTTTCAAATCTTTTCCCAAAAGTGAATATAGAAAGATTAGAAAGCTTAAATCTTTTTTTTTTCTCCTATTAAATCTATCATGAAAGATTTTCGATTAGAAAAAGTACAACATGATACGAATCTAGGTCGACTTGCTCCTAAACCCGTATTAAATTAGCCCAGATTGAAAATTAAGTCCACATTTTAATGGAAACCTTAGCCCCTAATCAATTTGTGATTAGAAACTTTGGTATATGATGAAGACGCCACAATAAGTGATGGATGTCCTATTGATAAGTCAAACTAAAACATTTGATCTATTAAATGTTTTAGGTGTTCAAAGAGAACAAAAAAAATTCTTTCTCACAAATATTATTTTTGTATGAATAATGTACTGAATTTTCATTGAAAATATAAGTCTTAAATAGGTTTGAAAACAGAAAATAAACCCTAAATCACTATAGAAAACCGGTCATAGGTTTAGGAAACTAGTGTGGCCGAATTCTCCTCCTTTCCTGATCTAATTTGAATTAATTAATTCTTTTATTTTGAATTAGGAATTGATTAATTTACAATTGAAATAATAAAATATCAACTTTACTAAATTAATTTTCCCAGCAAATAACCAAAATAAAAGATAGTTTCCTAAAACAAAAAGTCAAACTCAAATTAGAAAACTAGTTGACTAGTTGACAACTAAACTGTCTTTATCTAATCTCCAGTTAGTTTAGGCTCTAAATCAGCTCCCATATTCCATGTAGGATGCCAAATAGAATTAATAATGATTCTCATACATTACCCCTTGATTGGAATAAGTCAAACTTGCTTGAACAACAAAAGAAGTCAAAACCGACAGCAAATTGAGCAATTTCGGCCAACAATAGGTGTCATCTGCACAAGTGGAATTTAAATACCTTTGCTTCTGCCTTAACATGATTTCATGGCCTCTTGGTGATATCAATTAAGCTCATAAAGTATTGAATCCATTGGATCAAAAAATGTACCAAAATAACTTGCCGGGTCCATTTCCGCCTTCGTAACTTAGATACACAAGACAGGCTTTGGAATTTCGGATAATGTCATGCCTTCTTGAGATTGAATCACTCCTTGGATGAAGCTAATCAGATTGTCTTTGAATTTCCTAGCTTAGGCCCTAGTGATTGGTCCATTCTTCATTTGTACAGGATTAGCACCCCAACGGGTAATCGATTGTATGGGTATGGGTGGATTCTCATTATTCCTCTCCTCTTGAAAAGGATTTGCCCTCAAATCAAAGTCATCACCTGCAGCAAATGGAGTCAGTAACATTAAATGTAGCACTCACATTATACTCACCTGATTAGTCTAGTTTATAAGCATTTTCATTGACCATCTTTAATACTTAAAAAGGTTCATCCCCATGAGGCATAAGCTTTAATTTTCTTTGTTCGGAAAACCTCTTCTTTCTTAAATGCAACCAAACCCAATCTCTAGGTTCAAATACATCCTTTATTCGGCCTTGATTAGCATTCTTTGCATATTGTTCCATCCTCCTCTCAATGTTTACTTTTGTTTTCTCATGAATCTGCTTTACAAAATCAGCTTTTTGTTTTCCATCTAGATTAGTACGTTCACTTAAAGGTAAAAGTGTTAAATCTAATGGAGTCAAATGATTAAAACCATAAACAATTTCAAATGGAGTATATTTAGTCGCTGAATGCATAGATCTATTATAAGCAAATTCAACATATGGCAAACATTCTATTATAAGCAAATTCAACATGTGGCAAACATTCCTCCCATGTTCTTAAATTTCTACTAATTAATGCCCTTAACAATGAAACAAAGTTCTATTTACTACCTCAGTTTGTCCATCAATTTGTGGATGACAAGTAGTTGAAAATAAAAGCTTAGTCCCTAACTTAGCCTACAAAGTTTTCCAAAAGCAACTTAAGAACTTAGCATCCCTATCTGAAACAATAGTTCTAGGCATACCATGAAGTCTCACTATTTCCTTAAAGAATAAATTAGCTACATTAGTTGCATCATCAGTTTTATTACATGCAATAAAATGTGACATCTTAAAAAACCTATCCACAACAACAAAAATTGAATCCTTACCTGCCATCTTAAAAAACCTATCCACAACAACAAAAATTGAATCCTTACCTATCCTAGACCTAGGTAAACCAAGAATAAAATCCAAGACAAATCTACCAAAAGAAAGGATGGGATCAGCAAAGGCATGCAAAGTCCCTGCAATTTGAACTTATACTTGGACTTTTGGCATTTAAGACACCTTTCATAAATTCTCTCTACATCTCTCCGCATGTTAGGCCAATAAAAATGTTCTTGCATAAGGATAAAGATTTTAGAATACCAAAATGACCCATTAAACCTCCACCATGATCTTCTCGAAATAGTGATTCCCTAATGCTATAATTAGGCACACAAAGTTGATTTTTCCTAAACAAATATCCCTCAAAGATGTAAAATTTATTAAAATTATGTTTAGTACAGAACCTAAATATTTCATCGAAGTCACTACCATGTTTATAAAGTTCTTTTTAATTGTTCAAATCCAAGCAATCTAGCATCTAAAATAGAAAACAATACATACTTTCGGGATAATGCATCGACAACCACATTTTCTTTACCTTTCTTGTAGCAGATGACATAAGGAAAAGTTTCAATGAACTCAATCCACTTAGCATGCTATCACTTAAGCTTCCCTTGGCCTTTGATGTGCTTCAATAATTCATGATCCATGTGAATCACAAATTCCTTCGGCATCAAGTAATGTTACCATGTCTTCAAAGCCCTCACCAACACATGCATCTCTTTATCATAGGTTGGGTACTTCAATGCCGCTCTATTCAACTTCTCACTAAAGTATGCCATAGGTCTTCTTTCTTGCATTAAAAAAGCTCCAATATCTACACCCGAAGCATCACATTTAATTTCAAAAGTTTTAGAAAAATTAGGCAAAACTAGTAAAGGAGCATTACTAATTTTTCTTTCAACAAATTAAAAGATTTCTCTTGCGCTTCCCATTTGAATCTAACATTCTTCTTTACAATTTCAGTCAAAGGTACTACAATAGTGCTAAAATCCTTGACAAATCTTTAGTAGAAACTAGCCAAACCATGAAAGCTTCTCACTTGGGTAATAGAGGTAGGTTTCGGCCACTCTTGAATTACTTGAACTTGAGATTGGTCAACTTTAATTCCTACAGCACTTACAACAAATCCTAGGAAAACAAGTTCATCTTTACAAAAATCACACTTTTTCATATTAGCAAATAACCTTTCATTCCTAAGAATATTTAAAACTTACCTAAGATGTCCTACACATCCATCAAGGTTTCAACTATATATTAAAATATCATCAAAATATACAACCACAAATTTTCCAATGAATGGACGCATGACATGATTCATTAACCTCATAAAAGTGCTAGGTGCATTAGTTATACCTAGGAATTGGATGCCTATATTTAATAATGATATTATTAATAGCCCCACAATCAATACACATGCACCATGATCCATCTTTCTTAGGCACTAATAAAACATGGATAGCACATGGACTCATGCTCTCACGAATATAACCCTTGTCAAGTAAGTCACTTAATTGCCTTGCTAGCTCTTTTGTCTCCTCAGGATTATTCTTATATGCAGGCCTATTAGGAATTACAGCTCCCGACACAAAATCAATTTGATGTTCAATCCCTTGGATAGGTGGTAAACTAGTAGGAATCTCCTCCAGAAAAACATCTTCAAAATCCTGTAAAAGAGAAGAAATAGAACTTGGTAATTCATGCTCTTCAAGGTTAGCTTGATCATTTCGATAAACATCTTTATAAATCATGACCAGCAATGGTTTATCACTCATAAATGCCTTTTTAATCTCACTCAAGCTAAGATGAAAATTCTTCTTTTTCTTTTCTTTCCTTTCTTTTTCCTTTCCACTCTCGGCCACCGTAATTTTTCTGTCATTCTTGGCTTTCTCAACGTTTTTCTCTCTCTTGGCTTTTCCTTTAATTTCCTTCCTCTTGTCTTTGTCATTCTTTTTCTCCTCACCATTGAGTTTAGAAGACTTACCTGGATGTAGATGTTCAGCCTTGCCCTATGGGATAGGTGATGAAGCTGTATATGGCACACTAGTCCTTTCTTTAAGCTTTATGGCCTTCCTCCTTTGTTGTATTTGAAGTTGGTCTCTAAACACCTCCTTTGGAGTTAATGGCTCCAGCTTAATCTTCTTTCCCTTAAATTTAAAAACAATAGTATTCTTTCTTTCATATTGTATTATGTCGTTATCAAATTGCCATGGCCTCCCCAATAATATATGGCCAGCATGCATGGGAACATCATCACATAAAACAACATCCACATATTTATCAATGCTGAATTTTACCTTAACTTTTTTGTTCACTTTCATCTCACCACTATCATTAAGCCATTGTAATTTATATAGTTCAGGATGTTTAATTGTTGTTAACCCTAATTTCTCAACTACCATATTACTAATTACATTTGCACAACTTCCTCTATCAATCATCATATTACAAACTTTATCTTGGATTTCACATTGGGTATAGAAGATGTTCTCTCGTTGAACTTGGTCCTCATCTTTATCTAGGGTTCGAACCCTCCTTACAACCAAGCTCAATTCTGCTTTTGAGGTTTTAAGTGTCTTGGCTTCTTCATGTTCTTCAACATCAATTTCTTCCTCATCAAATTCGACTTCTCCTTCACTCTCTTCACTTTCGGATTCTAATCCCCATTGCCTTTTAGCACCATAATTCTTCTATTTGGACATTGGTTAGCAATGCGTCCTCATCCTTGGACTTAAAGTAAACAATATCTCTAGTTCTAGATGGTTTATGATCGAATATACCTTCAAACCTTGGTGCTTGTGCAGATTCGGCCTTAACCTCCCTTCTTGGCCAATTGGTGCTTTCATCTCCTTGCTTTGGTTTTGTCTTTTCGTCATAGGTGGGATTGCTTCTTGAAACACTTGAATTAGTCCTCCCACTATTAAAAACACCTCCAAACCATAAGCTTGCACCCTTCCTCTTGAATTGGTTTTCAATCTAGATGGCCACATGTGGCATCTCTTCCAATTTTACATATTGTTGTAGCTCCACTTTATTGGCTATCTCATGATTTAATCCTCCTAGAAACCGTGCCTGGTTGCCTCACGATCCTCATTCATGCTCAATCTCATCATGAGCATTCCATTTCCTTGTAGTAGTCTTTCACAATCCTACTTCCTTGAGTTAATGATTGGAATCTTTGATGCAGCAACCTATGATAGTGAGTCGGCACAAATCTTTTCCTCATGGCTTCCTTCATTTATGCTAAATATTATTCAATTCATCACCAACTCTCTTTTTGGGTACTTTGCTTATTAGTCCACCATTGGAGTGCATAGTGGTCAAATTCCAAAGTGGCCAATTTTACCTTCTTTACCTCAGAATAGTTATGATAATCAAATATCATCTCCATATGCTCCTCCCACTCTAAGTATGCCTCCGGATCACTTTTCCTCAAAAATGGTGGGATATTCACTTTCAAATTCCCAAGGTCATCATCCTCATCTCTAACTTGCCTCCCACAATTTTACCTTCCTTGGAATGCAAAAATATCATCAAACTCCTTCTGTAGATTGTTTCTAAAATTACCTTCCTCAAATCCTATCTTAGGACGTCCATGACCTCCTCGACTTTGTCCTCGGCCTCCATTGAAATCCACCCTAGGATTCAACCCACATTGTGAGTTTTCAAATCTGTCCATTCTTTGATCTAGGTGATCAAAATGAGCATTCATCCTTTGGAGTTGCTCTAAGATCACCATCATATAGGTAGGTTCACCTCTACTTGCTGTTGCTCGAGAATCACCCTTGAATCCTATGGATTCCTCTGCATTAATTCTTAATGAGCCATCTCCTCTTCTCATTCTTGAATCTGCCATGTTAGTATAAATAACACAAATATTCTCACCAAAATGACTCCTTCACGTGTTTCATTCAAATAAGGTCTCGACACTTGTGTTTGCACACTAGTTTCGGTTTTTAACCCTCTTTTAAGTTCACACACTCTTGCCTTTTTCCATTCAAAAAATTATCTCAAAGTTCTAATAAAAACACACACAAAATAGTTTCTAGATCACAAGTATGCCTAAATTAAACTTATCAACAAAACAGCAACTAAAACAAGCAAATATCGAGTGAATTGACAAAATCTAGACTCAGCCTAACTAACCAAAAATAAGGTAAATCAGCAAGCAATTTTTGAAACTAATAAGGAACAGACCAGAATATTAAGGAGTCAAAAATTCAAGGATAAAACTTAGGAAAGAAATTCAAAAAATGAACAAGAACAATTTTGATCAAGATAAAAGTTGTTGGTTGTAGTTCCCGTAATTTTAAGTTTTTGTTTCCAATTCTTTACCAATTTAAATCTAAACAATTTTAGCATTTAAAATTCAAATTTTCAGCAGCCAATATTGAATGAAACAGCAGCATCTCCAACAACTCCCAAGTAAACAATATTCAAACCTTTCAAACTTAAAATTTTTTTTTTATTCGGCTTTATTTATTTATTTTTTAATTACTCACAGAATATAAACACAACTCCAGTGGCAGAAATCAACACCAAAAATTACAATTCCAACACCAAAAATTCCACCAAACCCAAGACTAACTTGTCAACAAAAACAAATTGCAAAAAATTGTTCATTTTATGCAATATGTTTTGAAACTCCTTTTCTTTTTTTTTTCTTTTTTTTTTAATATATGAATGCAACTAATTTAAGATTAAAACAACAAAGAAAAATCAACAATAAACCAAATTATTAAGAATCAATATGCAAAACAACCAACAAACTAGGAAGCAAAAATTTAAATAAAACAAGGAACAAATTCGGCTATGAAGAAAAATCATTTTTTTTTTTTAAATGCAGAACATGAAGAAGATAGATGCAACCTTAACTTGATGCTAAAATTACAGTTCAACACAAAATAAAATAAAACAAATAAGATAGATCAAACCTGAACAAAATTTGACTTTTGATCCCAAATGATACGAACCTAGGTCGACTTGCTTATAAACCTGTATTAAATTAGCCTGGATCAAAAATTAAGTTTAGATTTTAATGGAAACCTTAACCCTTAATCAACTTGTGATTAAAAACCCTGGTATATGATGAAGACGTTATAATAGGTGATGAATGTCCTATTGATAAGTCAAACTAAAACACTTGATTTGTATTAAGTGTTTTCGGTGTTCAAAGATAACAAAGAGAATTCTTTCTCACAAATATTTTTCTGTATGAATAACGAACTGAATTTTTATTGAAAATATAAGCCTTAAATAGGTTTGACAACACAAAATAAACCTTAAATCATTATAGAAAACCAGCCATAGGTTTAGGAAACTAGGTGTGGTCGAATTCTCCTCCTTTCCTAATCTAATTTGGATTAATTAATTTCTTTATTTTGAATTAGGAATTAATTAATTTACAATTGAAATAATAAAATATCAAATTTTCTAAGTTAATTTTTCCAGAAAATAATCAAATAGAAAAAAAAAAAAAAGATAGTTGCCTAAAACAAAAAGTCAAACTAAAATTAGGAAACCAGTTGACTAGTTGACAACTAAGCTGTCTTTATCAAATCTCCAGTTAGTTTAGGCTCCAAATCAGCTCTCATATATCATGTAGGATGCCAAATAGGATTAATAATGATTTCTATACATTTTTCCTTGATTGGAATAAGTCAAACTTGCTTGAACAAGAAAAGAAGTCAAAGTCAGCACCAAAATAATCAATTTTGACCAACAAGAGGAGTCATGCGCATAAGTGGAATTTAAATGCTTTTGTTTCTACTTTGACATGATTTCGTGGTCTTTTGGTGATATCAATTGAGTTCATAAAGTGTTGAATACATTCTTTATTGCCCGAGATCTAAAAATGCAACAAAACAACTTACTGGGTCCATTTCCGCCTTCGTAACTTGGATATACAAGATGGACCTTGGATCTTCAGATAATGTTATACCCTCTTGAGATTGAATCACCCCTTGGATGAAGCTAACCAGATTTTCTTTGAATTTCCTAGCTTGTGCCCTAGTGATTGGTCCCGTCTTCATTTTTATAGGATCAGCACCCTAGCGGGTATTCGATTGTACGAGTATGAAAGAATTCTCATCACAACACGGAGGTTGCGACCATGTCTAATATTTCTACCTTTTGGACACTTAATGACATTGAGAAATTTAAACTTTAAAAATTCAAACATATAACGAATTGCTTTTTGTATTTGGTAATTTGGCAAGTTGCATGGACCATTAATAAAGGAGAAAAGTAATCCATGGATCATAAGATCGATGTGTTTCATGTTCATGTTTTTGAAGCTCAAGTTTGAATAAACATCAAATCTTTTTTGTTTCTCATAGTTCTTAAAAATTATTTAATTATCAAATATAAGAAGAGGTGGCCTTAAAAATTATTTAAGTTAATGAAAGATGGTTTTATGAGAAGAGATAAATGTTTTCTTCAATATATTATTCATAAAAATGGAGAAAGGTGTTGTAGAGGACAAAAATGGAAAACAACTTGCTTTTATAAAGAATAAAAAATTTAATAACAAAGGTGATTTAGCAAATCTGTAACAGATGTCACAAAATGACTTGGAATGGTAATAGTTAACCTGATACCACTGTGTCATGCAAGTTTTTCTCATTAATAGGATGTTGACGGATTCACCGATGGCCACTCTCCTTTCTATTTATTTATTTGTTTATTTTTATTATTATTATTATATATATATATAAAAGAAATGGTCTCCCTTTCCACATTCAAAAAGATGAAAATTTGATTTCTCCTACAAAAGCATATGAGAAAAATGTTATCTTATTTGGAAAATTTGAAATAAAATAAAAATGAGAAAAACAAATAGATAAGTGTTGTTAGAATGTGTGTCAAGCACCCTTTTTGGATGACATGATATATATATATATACACACATATATGTATAAAATTAATATTGTGAGGAAGTCGGCCACTATATTCAATCCTACGGAGAATATAAGCGAGTCGCTTCTAACTTGGCTTGTAGTCGTAGTAGTTTTTTTTATTTTTTATTTTAGCTTCTATAGTATTCGACCTTCCTACATTCACACACCTTTCCTAACTCAAAATCTGTAAAGGAATTTAAAAGAGAAAATAGGAGCCTATAAGAAAAGACTGTTAGAGTTTATGGCAATATTAACTACATTGATGTGTAAATCTAAGGCAAGCTTATTTAAGTTGAGGGAAATGTTTTGTCTTATTTTATGTCTCGTATGCTTAGAACATGTTTTGTTTAGGCATTATAAGCTGGTGTTTAAGAACATTAAATGACAAGTAATTAAGTTAATGAGCCAGATTAGGTCTTGGTTTAAGTGAGCTACTTGAGGAGCATGAGAAGCTTAAACTGCTTGATGACATGACAAGCATGACTTTTTGACTTGGCAAGCACATATTTAATCTAATTTACAACCAATGGAGACCGTGACATGTGTCAACTTAGAGGGGACTTCTTTAACATGAAGTAATGAATGAGAGAGTAACACTTGTCAAGCAAAAAGGAGGCAATGTGATGACATTATGTTCACATTTTGAAAAGTTTCACCATGAAACACTCTAATGGCAGTTGTTACCATGGGCGGTGTGGAGCTTATGTCCACACTAGTTTTTGTACTATATATTTGTATTGAAATATGAATGAATTCAGTTGATTTTTGCTCATTTATATTTTTTCAAAAAACACGATACAATAGCAAAGCCATTGGTTTGACTAAGCTGCTCAATTGTTCATATCTTGTTCATAATCGTAATTCTAAAAATCAGTCCAAATTCATAACCAACATCTCAAATACTTCATTTTCCTCTTTAAAACTAACATTGCCTTAAACATCAAATTGGTATCAGAGCCGTGTTTCAATCCTTTGTTGAACAAGTTTGAGTGAGAAACTAAAGAAATCCTATTGGTTTCAATGGCTTCCTTTCATTTTTCAACTCCACCACTATTGTTCAATGTTGAAAATTATGCCATTTGGGCAATAAAAAATGAACGCATATATATATCTACAAGCTTATGATCTTAGAAAGTTTATGGATGTGGACTATAAACTAGAACCTTTAAGACCTACTGCAACTGTCAACCAAATCAAGCTTCATAGTGAGGAAAATGCTCATCCATACAAGGCTCTCATGACCACTCAATCTAGTTGTGACTGATGAAATTTTTACAAGAATCATGACATATTCAACACCAAAGGAAGCATGGGAAAAGCTGGAAGTTGAATTTCAAGGAAACTACAGAACAAAACAAATGCAAATTCTCAGTTTTAGAAGAGAATTTGTGAATTTGAAGATGTATGAAAATGAATCCATGAAAGACTTTGCAAATAGGATCATGAAAGTTATGAACCAAATTAGATTACTTGGTGATTCTTTATATGATCAAAGGATTGTAAAAAAGATCCTTATATGCCTTTCTAAAAAGTTTGAATCTGAGATATCCTCTTTGGAAGAAACAAAAGATATTACATAAAATCTTTGGTAGAGTTTATCAATGATCTATAAGCCATGAAGCAAAGAATAAGCCTTAAGTAGCAAGGTGAATCAACCTTCACCGAGGCAACACTTGCAGCAAGAAACAAAAGCAAAGCTATCTTCAACAACTAAACCTTTTAAAGGTAAAACAATGGCAAATACAACCAGTATCAAACGAGGGGAAAAGAAGACATATGCACTTTGTTTTAGTTGCAAAAAACATGTTCATTGGCTAAATATTATTAATGGAGAGTGTGAATATTCAATGAAAAATTTACAAACAATTTGATCATGTTGAAAGAGTTTGTAAAAGAAGCACTAAAGACAATAATCTAGACATGCTCAAGAGTCAATGACAACAACAATAATATTGAGCATGTATAAACATTCACAACCTCTTATAATCTTGCAAGCTTGAACATAGATGCATGGATACTAGGTAGCGGTTGTACACACCACATGAGCCACAACCATGAGCTATTTGTCAATTTTTACAATAGAATTGCAATAAAATCAAGGCAACAAATGAGCAAATCATGCAAACATAAGGTAAAGGTAATATAGTTGTCAAAACCTCTAAAGGTACTACACTTATCACTAATGTACTGTTTGTGCCAAATCTTTCCAAAAATCTCTTAAGTGCACCTCAACTTTATGAAGAAATCTCTAAAGGTACTACACTTATCATTAATGTATTGTTTGTGCCAAAACTGTCCAAGAATCTCTTAAGTGCATCTTAACTTATGAAAAAAGGTTATACTTTAAAGTTTTTAGATAAGAATTGTTAGATTCAAAAGATACCAAAGTGATATTAATGGTACATATGAAAGACAATATCCTTGTGATTGATTTTGAGTTCCAAAGTTAATCAGTTTTGGAAACAAACGAAAAAAAGTCAAAGCTATGGCATAAAAGATTTAGCCATTACCATTACACAACCTTGAAGATGATACATACACAATATACTATGGAGAGCCTACCATAAATACATGAAGATGAAGATGTTTGCCAAACATGTCAATTTGGCAAGTGTATAAGGCAATCATTCCCAATCACAAAGCTCTACAAATCAAGTAACAAGTTCCAACTTACATTCAAATGTATGTGGACCTATGAACAAAATTACACATGAAGGCAAAAGATATTTACTTCCTTATATTAATTGATGATTACTCAATGAAATGCTAGATTTACTTCCTCAAACAAAAATCAGAGATGGTAGCCATATCTTAAAAGTTTAAAACACTTGTAGAGAACCAAGCTCCAGCAACAATCAAGGTGATAAAGACTGATAATGGTTGAGAGTACATATTAAATGTTTTTTAAGACATTTGCAAGCAAGCTAGTATTGTTCATTAACTTACAACACCACACACACCACAACAAAATGGTGTGAGTGAAAGAAAAAATTAAACCATAATGAAGCTGGCAAAATGCTTGCTGCATGAGAAGCACCTTCGTAAAAAGTTTTGGGCCAAAGCAGCAAATACAAGTGTATATCTTCTCAATAGACTTCCAAGCAAAGCGATTGAATCAAAAACACCAAACGAACTATGGTATGGCTTTAAACCTTCAATTGATCGTTTAAAAGTCTTTTGAAGTATATTTTATATGCATATTCCTTATTTAAAGAGGTCCAAGCTAGACGAGAAAGTAAATATTGGTATTTTGGTTGGATATATCTCGGTTTCAAAGGACCATAGAATATATGACTTGTCTAGGAGGCAAGTAGCTGTATACCGTAATGTTATGATGATAAGAAAGATATGTATTCAAGCACTTATATTCAATCAACAACTTCACCTTCATAATAAGAAGGTGATTTTGATATTGAAATAAAAGATGATGATGATGATTCAGTCAATGAGTATCATATTGACAGCAGAGGTACAAGATCACTTGAAGAGTTGTATGAAACGGCAAGCATGGAAATACATGACCCTACACCATTTAGTGAAGCTACACAACTACAAAAATGGCAAGATGCAATGAAGAAGGAGATAAGCATGATAGAAAATGACAAAACATGGAGCTTAGTTCAAAGACCAAAATATGAACATGTTATTGGGGTAAAATGGGTGTTTAGAACCAAACTAAATCCTGATAGAATCTTGAATAAATATAAAACAAAACTTGTAATAAAAGGTTATGAGAATCCACCCACACCCGTACAACTGACAACCCACTTGGGTGCTGATCCTATACAATGGAAGATCGGGCCAATCACTAGAGCTCAAGCTAAGAGATTTAAGGACAACCTGGCTGGATTTATACAAAAAATTATCAATTCTCAAAAGGGCTTGTCAATATCCAAAGATTTAAAGCCTATTTTAAGCATCCAAGTGGCGGAGGCTGATATGGACCCAGATAGCTGTTTTAGTGCATTTATGGACTCCAGGCAGCAAGGAATGAGTTCAAAACTTCATGAACTTAATTGATATCACTAAGAGGTCATGGAATCAAGTCAAGACAGTAGCAAAAGCAACCAAAGAGGCCATTTACGTATGGAAGGATTTTTTGGCTGAAATTGCTGTATTTGCAGCTGGCTTTGCTGTATTTTGTTGATTTGGCATTTTTTTTTGTTCCAATCAAGGGAAATGTATGGTAATCATAAATAATCCTATTTGGCATCCTACATGGCATATGGGAGCTGATTTTAAGCCTTTACAAGTTGAAAATTGGTCAAAGATAGCTTAGTGGTCAAACTAGTCAACTAGTTTCCTAATTTGTGTTTGACTTTTTGTTTTAGGAAAATAGCTTTTATTTTGGTTTAGGTTAATTATTTTTCTGGAAAAATTAACTTAGAAAAGTTATTATTTTTATAATTTCAATTGTAAATTAATTAATTCCTAATTCAAAATGAGGAATTAATTAATCCAAATACATTTAGGAAAGCTTGTGAATTTTAGCCACACTTGTTGTTTCCTTATTGTTGGCTGAATTCAAACTTTTTTTTTAGGGTTTATTGTTTTATGACTTTAGCCTCTTTAAGGGCTTTTTTTTTATTTTATGAGAATACAGCTTACATATTATCTAGAAAATTATTTGAGAAAACGAATTCTTGTTGTTCTCTTTGAACACCTAAAATACCATTAGAGAATGAGTATTTTAGTTTGACTTATTAATCATCTATTATGGCGTCTTCATCATATACCAAGGTTTCTAGTCACAGGTTGAGATGACCATAAGAACTTGAACTTAATTTTTCAATCCGGGCTAATATAATATAGGTTTAGGCATGAGTTGATATAGGTTCATATCAAAGGGCTAGGTGCAACATATGACATTGATTGTGGTGAGGCATTTGCACTCGTGGCTAGACATAAGACAATTTGACTTCTAGCTATTGCAGCAAATAACTCATGGAAAATATATCATTTAGATGTTAATGAAAGATGAGATAAACATGATTGGGAAAAGCAAGACATGGAGTCTAGTTTAAAGACCAAAAGATGGATATGTTTTTGAAGCAAAATGAGTGTTTAAAACCAAACTATATCTTGATGGAACCTTGAATAAATATAAGGAAAGACTTGTAGTAAAGGGCTATATGCAATAATTTGGCATTGATTATAGTGAGACGTTTATGGTGGTGGCTAGACATGAGACAATTTGACTCCTTCTAGCTATTATAGTAAAAAGCTCATGGAAAATATATCTTTTAGATGTTAAACCAACCTTTTAAAATGGTATATTTGAAGAGATGTATATATTGAACAAACTGAAGGCTTTTTCAAAGATGGAGAGGAGGAGAAAGTCTACAAGCTGCACAAAGCACTATACAGTCTCAAACAAGCATCGAGAACATGGTATAGGATGAGTTCTCGATGAAAGAAGACTTTTTGAGAAGTGAAAGTGAGCTTACACTCTACACAAATCAAGCTTAAGTGAAGATAAAGTGGTAGTCTCTCTTTATGTTGATAATTTACTTATAATAGGTTTTAATGATCATGTCATTCAAGAACTCAAGATAAAAATGGAGCACACATTTAACATGTCCGATCTTGAATTGATGCATTACTTTTTTGGCCTGGAAACTAAGCAAACTAGCAAAGGTATCTTATCTCAACAGAAATATGATTTAAATATGATTATGAAGTTTCAATTAGAAAATTCCAAGCATGTTGATACATCAATGATGCAAAATGCTAAATTTGAATTTAAAGATGGTTTTCTAAAGATAAATGGCTTGGTTTATACAAGTTTGATTGGTAGCTAATTGTACTTGCATGCATCAAGACTTAATGTTTGTAACAAGCATACTATCAAGATTCACAAGTTCACCATCCCAAAACCATTATCAAGTAATAAGGAGAGTGCTAAGGTATGCTAAAGGCATGACCAGTTATGGTATACAGTATGAATGTGGCAATGAATGCAATATAGTTAGATATTATGATAGTGATTGGGTAGGTAGCTTCAATAGCGTAAAAAGTACATCTAGATACGTGTTCATGTTTAATTCAAATCCATTCTCTTATAAGTCACACAAACAAGGATCAACAACTCAATCCATAACCAAAGTTGAACATATTTCAACATCAATAGCATCAAATTAAGCTATTTGGTTCAGAAAATTACTAGAAGATTTAAGATGCAAGCAAGAGAAACTAACATTCATTTATTGTGACAACACTTCAGCACTATCTAGTCCAATATAGAAGAACCAAGCACATACCTGTCAAATATCATAACATAAAAGAAGTTGAAAGAAACAAAGAAACTAGTTTGATACATTGTGCAACATAAGATCAACTTACTGATATCCTCACCAAACCATTGCCAAGAGAAAGGTTTGAATGCTTAGAACAAAGTTGTATGTATTGACTAACATTACCAAGAAGAAGTGTTAGAGTTTGTGGCAATGTTAGCCACATGGATGTGTAAACCCGAGACAAGATTGTTTAAACCGAGAGAGGTATTTTTTCTTGTATGCTTAAAACCTTTTTTTTTAGGCATTATAAGTTGGTGTTTAAGAACACTGAATGACATATAACTAAGTTAATAAGCCAGATTAGGTCTTGGTTTAAGTATGCTACTTGTGGAGCTTGAGAAGCTTAAGCTGCTTAATGATATGGTAAAAACAACTTATTAACTTAGCAAGCACAAATTGGACATAATTTACAACCAATGGAGATAGTGACATGTGTCAACATTTGAAGGGAAATTTTAATATGAGGTAATGAATGAGAGAGCACACTTGTCGAGCAAAGCGAAAGCAATATGATGCAATTGCATTCACATTTGAAAAGTTTCATCATGAATCATTGTCATAGCATTTGTTGCCGTGGATGGGTGGAGCTTATGTTCACATTAGTTTTTGTACTATATATGTGTGTATGAAATATGAATGAATTAAGTTGATTTTGGCTCATTTCCCTTGTTGAAAAAACACGATACAATAGCAAACCCATCATTTTAATAAGTTGCTTATAACCATGAGTCCAAAAATCACTTTAAATTCATTAACCAACATCTTAAATACTTCATTTACCTTTTTAGGACCAACCTTGCCTAAATATCAAAAGCCCTTTACTATAGAGCAAAGCGAAAAGATGAGTTACATGTTAATACATCAATTTTCTTTCTCATTAGTGCTTTAGTTATTGAAAACTCAAGGAAATTTCATATGTGTATTCTATTAATGCACTCTAGCATTCAAAGAAAGCAACAAGCGAAAAATCTAATTACAAGGGGGTGACATTCATCCATATGGAATTATTTGCAATGAAATCTATTGGCTAAGATCCTTTAACTATAATGGATTGGACTTTCTCATAATATTCAATTCAATTGCCACAGACTTGACATTGGTAATTATCACAGTGACAATTTGAAAGCCCTTTTTTTTTTAGGCAAATGGTGTCTATGTTAGGATAGTTGAATACCAAGTGCCTAGTTTGCAGCCTATCCCCTTCTAATGCTAATGAATCCAACTTTGTGCAACCAAATACAGAAGAAGAAAAAAAGTAAGTAATAGGCAATTGTTAGTGGTGTCAAAAAGTGAGGTTGAAAAGTGCAGCATTGAATTTTAGATGAAGGTACTTTGGTTTCCTTCCAAAAGCATACAAAAGTATTCAGTAAATATTTAGGTGAAAGTACATACCTTATAAAGGAGCCTTAAATGTAAACAAATCTCAAATACCTCATAAAGGAGCCTTAAATGTAAACAGATATCTTATCCAATCACCCATTTGATAGTTGTTGATTGAAAAGATAACATAACGAAGAAATGCTTCAAGAGATTGATAAGGAGTGAAGAAGGAATCAAAGTCAAAAAAAAAATTATGGAAATATTTTCCACACAGTGAAGAAATGTGTAAATAGAATGGTCATCTTCATACCAGTTTACAAAGGAAATTGAGCTATAATCAAATGCATTTTTACTATAAGTAGATCGAATAGAGTGGACTCAATTTATATAAATTTGTTTTCAAACAGCAAAGAAGGGAAGAATGAGGATCATAAAATATTAGAGGAAGTTTTAGAAGAAACCTAGGTTTAAGATAGATCATACTTTGTCCTTATTCTTAAATTACTTATAAGTATAAACAAAATGAGATTAGGCAACATTGTAATCTGAAAAGACATAGAGTTCATTTAATTTGCTATGTATAACAAATATTTTGAAAACTTAACCGTCAAGTTAATGATGTTAGTTTTGGATAATTCATTGTTCCCAAATTGAAAATTCAGCTGAGTGTTTTTTATCAAGAAAAATTATAATTGGTGTTTAATAATTGATGTCCATGTGCTCACACACTATTAAGAAAAAGGCTTGATCTTTTAAATTTGAGAATCGCAAAAAAAGTATAAAAGTCTCAGTTGTCAATTAGACAAAATGTATAATCAGTTAAAAAGGCTTTATTTAAATATATAAGCTTTATATGTATTTGATAAGCTTAAATTCTGATTTAACAAATATAACTTAATTATATATTTGATCATTTTAGATAAGTCTTATTCAAATGTAATTATATAAGAAGTTGAAGTCTTCAGCTTTTTTTTCGATTTGAAAAAGTCAGTATCTCTCGAGACAACTATGCAATAATTGTATGTTTTTATCTATGTTATTCCCACTATTTCCTTGTTTGATTTAGTCAAGATCTCAATTTATGATCTAGAAAATTATGTAACAGTAAATATTTCTCACTTATGTTACACTCGTAATTCTCGAGCCAACTAAGTCAAGCTTTTCACTTGTTATCTGGACATTTATATCATATTCTTTTTTATGTACTTTGATAAAGTAACACTTGTACTTTTATAATATACATGTTTTTCCACCAATGTTAATCCAAATATTTTAAATAATCAAGATCTCTAATTATCATTGAGATGATTATCACATTTTTTTCTCGATTTGAAGAAGTCATGATATCTCAGAACAATTATGTCACAATTTTACATGTTTAGCTATGTTATTCCCCACCATTCCCGATTTGATTTAGTTAGTCTGGATCTCAATTGATCATCAGGAAAATTATATTACAAAAGAATGTTTCTCATTTGTGTTATATCCATAATTCTCAAGTCAAGTAAGCCAGGATCTCCATTTGTTATCGAGACATTTATGTTACATGTGTAGTTGTTTTTCTTTTGATGTACTTTGACAAAATAACAATTGTACTTTGATGTACGTTTTTTTCCCAATATTTTAAGTAGTTGGGATCTCCGTGTCATGGGGACAACTGTCATAATTTTTTCTCTATTTAAAGAAGTCGGGATCTCTTGGGACATTTACGTCACAATTGTACTATTTAGCTATGTTATTATTGTTATTCCTGATTTTATTTAGTTGGGGATCTCCACTTATGATCAAGAAAATTATATCATGAATTCTCATTTATGTTATACCTATAATTCCTGAGTCAAACAAGTTGGGATCTCCATTTATCATCAAAACATTTATGTCACATAAGTACTTATTGTTCCACATGTATTATGCTATTTATTTCCATTATTTAAATAAGGATCTCTATTTATGATTTTTTTTTTTTAACAAAGTAACACTTATTGAATTTGATAAATAAAAACTTCATTAACATTTAAATAAAATTTTTTATATAATTAAATGAAAAAAAAAGCAAATTATAATAACATTCAATTCGCAGCTTCAACTCCAACAAAATTTTTCAGAACATTCACCTCACATACAATCTATGTAGGAGTTTTTAGAAACAAAACTAGCACTATCATAAAATAATGGAAAGAGCACTTAAAAAACAACAGGAAGAATACTTGTTGTTTCCTTTTTTTTAAAATAGCTCATCCTTGTCACCTATAAATCACTTGCATTTTCAAGTGATATTTGAGAAGATGCGGCAACAATCCATGAATGATATAAACTTCAATAAATTGCATTCATATAAAATTTTATGGAAATAAATCTTGCACTATCATGTTTAAAAAAGGTTATAGAGCTTTTTTCCTCTTTCTTTTTCTCTTTCCTAGTCTTTCAGCAATTCATATCATCTTCACATACAAGGTTGGAGTCAAAACTAGCTTGCTTTCAGTTGGGTATAAGGTTTGGCTCTATGGTTTAGATTTTATCATTTTTAAATGTGTTATAGAAAGAAGGAAAAAAAATGTAGATAAAGATCTTTGACTTTATAATTTTTGCATGTGATAATGTATTTAATAGAAATTGAGGGTTTATATTGACTTGACAAAAACCCACCACATTTGATAAAGATATAAGTTAAATGAGGATTTAAAAGTGGATTGGATGAGACTTTAAGTTGATTAGATGACTAATGAGGTTAGTAAACATTTTTGAACTTGGTACGTTAATGGTAGGTAAATGAATGAATCATTAATTGAATTTCTGGTTTGAGTAAAACTGTGCATATTATGTTCCAGAACTCCATTTATCAGGATTCCCAAATTAATTTTGAGATAATTAATTGCCAATTGTTGTACCATCCAGTATTTTGATGTTATGTTTACCAAAATCAATTGGTCAGGATTTTCGATATATTGTCAGAACAATTAATTGAGGGAGTATATTACATTCCCTTCCTTTCAATATACACATCTATGATTTGCTTTCAATGATATAAACTTTATGATTGTCTTTTAAGTAGTAGTGATCTTTAGTTATTATCAGGACAATCATTATAAGTTTCATGTTATTTGTCATAATATTAAAGAAGATATTAAGGATTGTTAAATTAATTTAGCAATGCAAGTAAAAGAAAGGATGCCATTGAATTTGACAAATGAAAACTTTCATCAATATCTAAATAAAATATTTTACAAGGTCAAATAAAATAATAATAACATTGAGTTTACAACTCTAGCTTAACATAATTTCCCACTAGATTCATCTCCAATAGCATATAAAATATCCGGGATCTTTTAACAATAAATTTTACACTATCAAAAATTAATGGGAAAAGCACCTAAAAAAGAATAGGAGGAATACTCTTTGCTTCTTTTTCTGAAGTACCTCATCCCAGTCACCAATAGATCTTTGCCATCTTCAAATTATATATGCAAATGCACAGCAACAAACCATAGATAATAAATCCATAAAAAAGCTTCCATAAGTTTCAACAGCTTTCATTACAATAGATGTTGGGAACAAACATAAAGAGCTTTATGAAAAAACAAAAAAAACAAAAAAAAAAAAAACAAAACGAAAACAAAAACAAAAAACAAAAAATCTTACGCTATCATGTCAACATCAAGAGGTTTTAGAGCTTCATCCATTTTTTTTTTCTCTTTCTCTATCTCTCAACAGTCCACCTCATGTTCACGAATAAAATTGGCTTAAGAACTAGTTCTTTTTTATTTTTTGTCTTTAAGTTTTTTCAAAGGTATAGGGTTTGAGTTTTATTTTTTGAAAACATATTAGAGAGAGAGGGAAAGGGAGAATGAGACATAGATGGAAATCGAACGATATTATTTTGCTTGAGATAAAAATTGAAGTTTTTCAGAAGCGTAATCCTGTTTTAAGGTATGATGATTTAATAGAAATTGGTGGGTTGGGTTTATATTAATTTGTCATAAACCTACCATAGTTGGTAAGAATATGGATCCAAAAAGTAGATTGGACGGTTAAGGAATTGGTAAAAATAGTAATTGTTTTTTAACATGATAGATAACATGTAGGTAAATGGATCATCCATTAAATTTTTGTTATGGGATAAAACCATGGATATTGTGTTTCCCAAACTCCATTTGTTGGGATTTTTTAATATAATGGTGGGACACTTAGCTGGTAAATTATTTTATGATCCAATTACGTGATATTGTGTTTCTCAAACTCCATTTGTCAAGATTCTTGGTATAATGTCAAGACAATTAATTGGCAAATTATTTCACAATCTAATTATATGTAATATCATATTTCTCGAACTCCATTTGTCGGGATTTCCATTATTATGAAGGGACAATTAATTGGCAACTTATTATATTTCTTTTCTCATGTTTGTTTTTCCAATCTCAATAACTTAAGAATCTTGATTTAAAATCTCCCCATACTCCTTTTCTTTTCTACATGTGTTTGGATGCTCATAAGATTGTACATATACATCATCCTCAATTGCACCTAGAAATATGATACTTGTATATTCTTGAGGTTTGGAATTTTGAATACATAAGTAAAGTACATCAACAACAATATTCTTGGTGCTGCAACATCTTTTGTGCTTTTGCTCCTAGGAAATTTTCCCAAGAACCTCGTAGCAATCACCTATATTTCATTAGCATTTTCAAGTTAAAGGTGGGAGTACACAACAATGATGCATAGGTGACATATAAGCTAGGAAAGCTCCCACATTCTAACAGCATTCTTCATAGTAGATTGTGGAAACAATTGTAAGGAATTATGTGGAAAAATGTCTTGCACTACCTGATTTAAAAGAGGATTTGAAGCTTTTTCCTTTGTTTTTCTTCATATTCTTTCAATCATAACGATGGGTATCATGTTATTTCTCAACCATCTTCAACATCTTCACAAACATATTGGAATTGCCTAAGTGTTTATAGGATTTAAGAGTGTGTTTTAGTTTTTCAAATTAAAAAGACATAATAACAAACATAAATGGAAAGAAATATGGAGATAGCAATGGATTTTTGCACATGATGTTTATATATACATAACTGGTGTGTAAAGATACGAAAATGGAATTAAATTTGAGTGTTTATGACGATTTGCTATAAACTCATCACAAACACCTACCGCCCACCACAAAAGATACATGAGATGTAAATATAATTTATGTTGATTGGATACTATAAGTAAATAGATTTGATGGGAATAGTAATAGGATTTTTAGTTGACCTTGGAGTTTGATCAGACTTGAACTTTAGAATATTAATGTCCTAATTTCTAAAGGTTGTGATCCTCAATTTAAGGTCAAAGCATTCATAGTTATCGCCATGACATGTACCCATTAAAGATTTAAGTATATGTTATATATTGGAATTTTATATTAACATTAACATTGAACAATTCATAGTACATCAACATTAACATCTAACCTTCAATAATATATCAACATTAACATTTTTCATAATAAAAAAAAAAAATACATCCAACATTCAATAACATCAATATTAGCATTTTTCATAATAAAAAAAGGAATACTTAAGAGAAGATCAAATACCAAATGTCAAACTCATCAGACATCAAAAGTTAGGAGAATGAATTCCATTTCATTGGTGATGAAAATGATAATGTCCGATCCGTTCTTGATATATCTCATAACACATAAAAAAAGGTCCCAAACGTTCTAATAGCATTCTTCACAACCAATTGCAGGAACAACTGTATAAGAGGTTGTGGAAAAAAATCTTGTACTATCACATTCCAAAGGGGGTTTAGAGCTTTTTCTCTTTCCTCAGCTAGAATGACGAGTTACACCTCATCTTTCAACACTCCTCGTCATCTTTACAAGTGTGTTTTAGTTTTTGAATAGGTATAAGAAATAGTGATAGAGACAGAGAAAGTGGTTTGCAAAAGAAAATGAATTGAAGGTTTTTACTTATAATGTTTAAATATATGAAAATGGTAGAGATAGAAAGTAATGCTAATTAAATTGAAGAGTCTGTTGGATGGTTTTTGTGGAGTTGACATGTTATTTTAAATTTGGTTTGCGTGGTGTTTGTTTACAATTATATTTTCTCAAGAATAGCATAAATGAAATGTCTCGATATATAGTCAGGACAATCTAGATCAATATATATGTTCGTTATTCTTCATATGTTTGTTTCCTAAGTTTTAATTACCAAGATGCTAGGGACGTTTGAATTTTTAGATGTTATTTTTTGGTCAAACATAATTTTTCCCTATTTGTTAAACTCAATCAAGGCTTTTAATATAAAGTAAAGGAGATGAAACATTTATTTGAAAATTATATACATGTTTTAATGTTCCCAAGTATTAGACCGAATTGTAGAGTTTGAGAGTCTTGATATGAATCTAGGACATTAGTTTGACAAATATATCTATATATATATATATATATATATGTTTTTTCACAACTTTGTATTTCAAAGTGTAAACTACTATGATAATGCAAACTTTGATATACATTCCATAACCATTATCATACATATTATTTAAAAAATAAAATAAATGAGTACATCATCTTCAATAAGCCAAGGAAAAGGGGGAAAGGGAATTGAAATAAAACTAGAAACGATAAGAAAAGAAACAAACATCAGCAACATTGGCTCAAATCGAGCTGCAGCTATAAACTCATATCAAGTTGTAAAATGCTTCTTAAAGTTGTGGAACTTGAAATTATAGGTAGATACTTCGCATCATTTGTATCTTCAATCCTAGGAAGGTGCCAATGATCTGAAAATGAATTTACTGATAATTTCAAGAGCCTAACTCTCTAAAGTATCACATCTTAAAACATCATGTGAATTTAAGGCCCAACTCCATCTGAACCAAAGTTGTCGATGTTTATTGATGTGTAAAATCAACTCGCAAGTGCACGAATTGTTTTCAAGTAATAAAGTGAAAAAATAGGGTTGTTGTACCCAAGGGATTAAGAGTTAAGTGTTAAAAATAATTAGGTTTTGGTAATATTTAAACTAGCAATTCATATGACAATTAAAAATTAATTAAACTAAAACTAAACAAACCAATCGATTAAAACTAAACAAATTTCAAGTAAGCGAGTAAATTTAATAATTATGAACACTAGGACATTTAATTTCACCACTAAATATTCCAATTTCATTAATTGGTAATATTGTTAACTCACATAACCTAATTTATTCCTTCCAGCTTATAAATTAAATCATGCAAATTCATTAAGCTAGATTAAGCAAATAATATGGCATGAGACATAATTATTTTATAATCATTTATGCATTCATGTAAATCATTGTAGATTCATACTATCATCCTTTTCCCAAGCTCAAATATTATTAAAATCATTCATTCCTTCTGGCCTATAAAAGCATTAAGCATACTAATATTTATTAACAAAGCATATTACTAATTAAATAAAACTGAACACATAAAGTAATTAAACATTTATTGGACTACATTAGAGCCCTAGTTATAAAAATTAGTTCATGGTAAAAATAAATTCAACATCCATAATTATTAAAAACAAGGTTCACAATTAAAGAGATAAGAGAAGAGAATAAAAACTAGTGAAGAAATCCTCCAAAAGCTTTCCAAGCCATGACCTTCTTTTCCAAGCAAACTCACATCTATTCCTTCTTCAAGCTCTCCAATAGATCTCTTGAAACTCTAAAACTCTAAAACATTATAACCTTTTTAAGAGAACTTAAGAAAGTCCCAAATTTTGGTTTATTTCTATTCAAGTCTCTTAAAACCTCCTTAATAACTCTCTAAGCTTGTATATATTCTTTCAATAAGGTGAGGACTATATATATAGGATCTTATGAACCTTTTTCTCTGTTTTCAATATAGAACTCTTGCAAGACATCTTTTTAAAGTCATTAAAAATGTTGAATGAATTTCATGTGTAAAAAGAAAACTTGATATTACTTGCTTCCCACAACTTTCATTTTCCCTAATTCCTTCTATGAAAATTATTAATTAGTCTAATTTACCCTTAATGAAGATGTGACATGACATATGCTTCATTAATTATAAATTAGCCAACTTGACCTTTGGATTGTCTTGATTCCCTTTTCTAATCAATGATAGAGATTTAACTAACATATTCATTTTATAAATTCCGAACTTCAAATGATGATATCTTTTTGCTTGCACCTTGGAATCCAAACATAATGTAATATTTGAAATCGTCAGATCGTGAGAAATCATATAACATTCACTTCTACTATGAAATTCCCGACGGAATTTTTTTGGAATCTTCAAGGAATCTTTAAGAATCTTCTTAGTGTTTGGTCTGTTTGAGCTCTAATCTTAGTGTTCACCCTAATTCGACCCAAAGAATCCATTTTTATGGTTGTTATCTTGGAATTCTTTCTCCATCTAGATTTTAGACCAAAAAAAATGATTAAGTATACTTCCATAACAAATTAACATAAATTAACAAATATTATGCTATAAATATAGTATAAAATCATCAATGTTTTAGGCCTAACATTTGCTTCTTTTCAATCGCTTCTAGTTTGTCTTAATACCTCTCCCCATTTTCTTTGCCTTGTGGTATGTTATGTGCAATTTCTAAGGTCATGCTTCCATCCCAAACACATGGCAATGATCTAATGGCAACATCCTCATCTAGGATGCTCTCATGTTTGATGGCATTTTGATTGCATAGTTGTATGGAAGTTTTCTACAAATAAGGGAGAGATAGATGGATATGGAGAGGGAAATAGGGAGATGGGCAAAGAGACAGAATAAATTGAAGAGTTTTTTTGCAACTGATATTTAAGTATACGTGGAATATAATGAAATAAGATAATTAGTAGAGATAGATGAAGATCAAATGGATGGATCCCAGGAAAATTTAAATGATTAGATAGGTAGGTAAAAATGATGGGTAAATCAGCTTAAATCCAACATCAACAATGTAAGATAAGTCATTAATGGGGCTTTTTTGGGTAGGTAATTGGATGAATAATGACAATAGAATAGTAAATGGGCTTAAAATCCAACATCAGCATTGGAGAATGGGGAAATGGGCCATTAATGGTTGATTTTGGTAGGCAAATGGATGAATTAAGTCTTTTATGCAGTTTATTTTTATATTTGTTGATCAAACATTGAGAATCTAGATTTCATGAGTCCCTACATACAGCATGTGCATATTGTCGACATATATATCCATAAGTATATAATCTCGAATTAGAAAGTCACGATCCCGAGATATAGTCGAGACACAAATTGTCTTCAATCTCCAAACAAACTAAGTTTCCAAGGTTTTTTTGATTTACCACTAGGTTTTTTAGTTTTACATATTTATACAGTATTGCAGGTTTTTAAAGTCTATAAACATGGTTCAAACAATATTGTACACAAACTTAAACATTGTTGAAAACCAGAGAGTGAAAATGAAGATAAAACCAAACAAAAGTGGATATCAAACTCTATTAGAATTCATTTCCTCTTAATTAACCCTCCAAAATAGATGTCAAAACAAACCTTGAGATTTTTAATTGCGATTAATAGTCCTTCCAGTCCTTCCAAACGCAAATATCTAATAAAAAGGGTGATTTATGGAAGAAAAAGTTTTAATATCATATTTGCGATAGGTGGGCATCCAAAGTTGAAGACAAGGGTAAATTGAAAATACAAATAATTTGCAAACAGTGAGGGAGTATAAAAATTTGAAAATTGGAATCGGTGGGACGTCTTTATCTGACTCATGAGAGGTGCACAGATCGTAATTACCCCGCATAAATTGACATATTTATTTGTAGAAATGAGAGGTTATTGTGATGCATCTTTGACAACATCAGCTGTCTGTTACATGATGACATATTTATTTGTAGAAATGAGAGGTTATTCTGATGCATCTTTGACAACATCAGCTGTCTGTTACATGAACACTTTATATACGATAACATTACATTTTATTGAAGTAACAAATAGCACATCTTCTGAAACTCATATCTCACTTTCCTTCACCTACTGAACTCAATTTTTCTTCCAGGTAAATCGTTGAAATATTTCTCTGTATAATTCATGTAGCAGATCCTGATTTAAACCTTCCCATTTCCCACTCTATTGCTTCTCTGCTACCATGGCAGCATGGTGCTCTAAGTATTCTTTGCTATTCATCTCTGTTAATCTAGAATTATCAACGGTTTCACAGTCAGCAATGTAATGAAAACAATAAGCACTACGGAACTGCTCTTCACAGAACATGAAACAAAAAGACTTCACCTAAGGGTTAAAAAGTCTAAGTAACAAGCAGTGAATAACAAGTGTAGTGGTACAATTGAAGTGGCAAATCTGCAAATGCCACACTGTTACAACCCTGTATTAATTATCCATATATAGCTATCAAACAATATGAAGGGTTACAGCCAAGGATAAAGCTAGAGTATATACTCAGGGAGCATCATTGAATCAATATTTAAAAAAAATTTACTGATATGTTTTGAGAATACACTTGCATAGATTAGTAAACATGTGGAATGGGTAAACAAGATGGCAGTAGAACTTGAAAGACCCGATCATCCTTCATTATGTTTGCATCTTCCAATAATAAACAACTTAAAATGTTCTTCAATTATTAACAGATGTTGCTAAATCTATCAAGGAAAGGAACCAAATCAAGCATTTAATTAACTTCTTGGTGATCCAAATGTACAAGAATAAATTGTCTTTTTTCCAATGAAGAGAATTGACAGGCCATATTATATTTTTTCCTTTAATTTTAGTCACACATATTATTTACCAAAATAGGATGTCTTTTACTTGAAAAGATCAGCAGCTGAGCGGTGAGCGAATAATGAGAAAAGCGGAAAGTAAGTATACAATTTCATGTCAGCAACGGCTGATTAGATCAACCTATTATTCTATAAACTCCTAAAGAATCTGTAGCATAGCATCATACCTACTAATAGTGCGGTCTTTTGCGAAACCCAGCTCATTGTCCACACAAAGGTCAGAGTCATCATTTTTCCTTGACCTTGAAGAGGTTCTAGGTGCAATCTGTTGAGCATCAGCAATTGTTACTATTCTTTCAAAAAGTTCTACCGGACAGCCCTCAGCTGTACACAAAAGTCTGCCCTTGTTCTCATACATCACCTGTAACCACAATGGTGAATAGCATTATTCCAACTCCAGCTTCTCCTTTAAAAAAAAAAAAACAAAAAAAAAAAACAAAAAAAAAATAAAAAAACAAAAAGAAAAAATTACAGAGAAATATCTACATTTATGCATACAATAAGCTTGTGGAGGAATGTTCAAGTTTCACCTTATATATCTATATCTCAATCAGGCTATTTCCATACATCTATAGCATTTGTAAGCCCAATCAACTCCCTTATTTTACAATGTTTATCTCAAAAAAAAAGTTACACTTGCTGAAAGAATAAATTAAGACACCTTAACGACTTCCATACCATTTCCATGGCATTTGTAGGCCCGCATAAACTCCCTTACTGAAAAATGTTTTTTCACATAAAAATTAACTCTTGCAGGAAAAGAAAATCAACACAACATAACAATATAATTTTTAAAATAAAATTGATGGGGAAAAAAAAAAAAAAAAAGGCACAAACTCTTTCCAAATGCAATATAAAATCAACAGCATCATATGATCCACATGCTACTCACTCCCAGTTTAACCATAGCCAATATGCATGAAAACCTTTTAAGTCTTACAGGACTATATCATGGAAAAAGAAATTCCAATTGCTCCCAAACCCAGACAAATCTCTATTTGTCTACTTCAGGGAAAAGTTTAATCAAATTTGCAAGACCAATTTCTATAGGTCATCACATGGCAACTTGGCCTTTTGCAAGGCTTACAAGAAGTCCAAAGTACAATTTTCTGTCAAACATTTCCAAGAATTGGGAGATGCTGGAAGAACATATCAAAAATCAAATATCCATTGAATGCATTTGGACATCTCATACTTAGCAAACTATAATAAAAGACCAATTAAATAAATCTACAAGAGGTCAGGGTAACGCAACCATAGTTAGAAAGAACCAATATTGACTAATTAATGATGAAATGGAACATACATCAACTAAAGTGACAAACCGGTACGCTGCTGTCCTGTTGTTGAGTCCAAATATTGGGACACCGTCCAACACAAGTGTATGAAAATTCTCTGTGAAAGAAAACAAAGAAACTTGCATAAGCATTGAAGAAAATGCCTACATTGTATAATTAAGCCATGCGAAGGACTCCTGACGCCAGGTTGATAGTTTGTAGTTTGTACAAAATACGAACTACCCATTAGGAAAAACACTTTCCACTTCATTTGAACAATTTAAAGGTTCAGAAATAGAAAAATGAATGTCAAGTGGAGAAGGGCTCAAATTATCCACATAGAAGCAGTCAGTTTCCTAGGATTATGAACATATACTTTGATATCCATGTCCAAATTCACTCTGCTAAATCAAAAATACTTACTGAACAATCCAAAATAATCTGCAGCACCAAGAGGCCTGTCACACAGTTCCTCGAAAGGAAAATATGCACATCCATTTGCACCAAGTGGAACCTATTGCATTAAATAATAAAGAACCAATATAAGACTAGGTATTG
Source organism: Ziziphus jujuba (assembly GCF_031755915.1). Taxonomy (NCBI): domain Eukaryota; kingdom Viridiplantae; phylum Streptophyta; class Magnoliopsida; order Rosales; family Rhamnaceae; genus Ziziphus; species Ziziphus jujuba. The sequence goes on from NC_083379.1 coordinate 26,384,344, forward strand.
TGTATAACATTATGGAAATATAACTTAGCAAATACCTGCAATGTCCTTCCCATCACTACTTCCACCTCTTGTGGACAAGCTTTATCTTGTCCAATTAATTGTTGAAATTTTTGTTTAAGAAAGACTGACAAATCTTTTCCAATAAAGTAGAAACCTTGCTCAGACTGCATTCAAGTACAAACATGAAAAACTTTGTTATTATAATTTTCACCAGAAAATGCAGAACATTCTGAGAAATCTAAAAGGACTAGATATCATACCGAAGTCAATTTTCGATAGTCTACTGACGAAGCAATTTCATGAACTACACATCTTTCCTATAACGAAAATGAATTTCAAATCATTAAGTAAATCATAAGAAGAAGAAGAAGAAGAAGAAGAAGCAGAAGGCATGAACATTTGAATCAGATCAGCATTCCCAAAATATGCAAATGATAAGTAGAAGACATGAGCATTGGAACCAGATCAGCATTCCTAAAATATGAAAATAATACGTGAAGGGCCTAAACACACTATGGCAGTTACTAAATAATAACCAATTAAACTTTAGCTCCTATCAGCGTAACTCTAAAAATCCTACGCACTTTTTGCTATTTTCTCTTTCCTTCTGTACCATCTTCTGTCATAAACTATCCTTAAAGTTATAGAATTGAAACAATCTAATCTCTGCTCCCAAGTGAGACAAGATTCACCCATACCTTCAATGTGCAAATGAAGGGCAGAAACAGCTCCCTTTGCAACCCACCTTCGTACAGTTTGTCAGGAGCACGATTTGAAGTGGAAACAAGAATCTACACTTAACTCGTACCATATGGACAAAGCAAACAGTTATTTTAATTTTCAGAAGAGAACTCAGAAATTGAAATGGTAAAGATTTACTGAGAATAGAACATATGATATTGAAAGATCTATTGAGAATAGAATATATGTTGAACTACTTACAACACCATTGCTGAATAGATGTCCAAACAGACGGTTTAGGATTAATGCATCAGCAACATCAGTTACCTCAAGAGCACATAGAAAGGAAAATCAATATATGACCTTGAGTCACAGATAAGTCAGATATGGTTACAAGCGCAAGGGAAAAAGTGGTACTACTATCTCTAGCATACCATGAATTCATCCAGACACAATAAAATAGCCTCATCAGATATCTCTCCAGCAACCACTTCAAGTGGATCTGCCACACCCTTGTGTTTCTGCATTTAGATAGAATATTTATATTAATTAGCTTGCTGCAATATTTGCATAACATGCACTTCCATGTATATGAGGACCCACAGCCATACAAGAGAAATGGAGAACAAATCCAGTCAACAGAAATGGCAAAATGAACCACTTTTCATATTTTTTACATTTTATGCTGACTTCTACATCAAATTCAAGGCATAATGGATTGTTTGACTAAAATAGAGGCACTGGACCTCAAATATTAAACAAACTATAATACCAGGGCAATCATTTGTATGGTGCACCAAGAATTTTGACAGCAAAAAGAATAAATATCCAGCTCATATCGACATGAGTACAAAGTCTCCAATTATTGAAAGAGAAACATCCAACAATTATTACACAGGTTGAACAACATAATCAGGAAAAATAAAGTAGCCATGTGTGTGTGAGAGAGTGTAGCTTGCATTAAAAATAAAGTAGCCAGGTTGGACAACATAACAGGCACAGAGTCTAGCTTGCATTAAAATTAAAGTAGCCATATGTGTGTGTGTGTGTGTGTGTGTGTAAGAGAGAGAGAGAGAGAGAGAGAGAGAGAGAGAGAGAGGGAGGGAGGGAGAGTAGCATCCCTACTTGCAAGCGGCTATGGACATTTAACATAAAGTCATGAAAATGGATCCTCTTTTTCCTCCAACTGTATGGCCTGAGAAAGCAAAATTTCACAATGATGAGAATAAAGTAACAAAAAATAATTGCCAGCACTTTTAATATCTGCTTATGATTAGGTTTACCATAATTTTTATCTTAATATTCTGGGTCAAATAGAGACACATCTAGGCAATGAAACAACTGCATATGAATTTTTAACTTACAATTGGTCAAAAAACAAGTCCATTAACATGGTTTTTCCAGTGCCCACTCCACCATACAGATAGAGACCTTTAACAGGTGAGTATGAAGACTGTGGGATGAAACGAGACCACAGCCACCTACTCCTGAGAGCAAGAAATAGATGATATGATGGATCAGACAAGGACTAAAGCAGGGACAATCTGTTCCAAATAAAGGAACACAAAGTGAAAGAGTTACCTTCCAGCCTTCTCCGAAGCCGTATACCTATCCAACCGGCAGGCATCCGCTGACTCAACCAGCTCGTCAAAGAGCCTCTGAAGTTCTCTTAAGGTGCCTAGCTGCAAAATTATCTTTCATTCAGCATTCAACTATTACACAGATAGTTATTCAGCCGCTATACATCCAGTTACAAACCATTCACTATTAAGAAACCTATTCACAGTCGAATTATGAATTTGATCTACTGAAGTGAAGCTGAATTCGTAGATTATGCACATTATGAAACAGAACTTGTTAGATATGCACAGACTGCTAAATTCTTGGTATACCTGGCAAGCATCTCCATCGACAAGTTCACCTGCAGCAATTTTCCGTTCGTACTCAACGAGAGGTCCTCCTCTGTTCACATCTGCCATGGGAAAAATACCAAACACAAATATCATGTTCAATTTCTTCAGAAGTTTAATTTTTCACTTAATATGCGAATTGAAATAATTTATTTAAAAAAAAAAAAAAAAGAATGAAATAACCTCCATTAGTAACTTTAACAGCATCAACTGAGAGAGCTCTTGAGACCATAAACGTGGGGTGGTCTCGAAATCGATGAATTTCAGCATTGCTTTTGAGCTCGTAAGCAAACCCAGAATTGAAGTGTATCAACTGCTTCCTCCTCGTAAAATTACTCGAGTAAGTGCATGCTTGTTGTCGCAAAGCTGATCGAAAATGTCGAACAGATCGAACTAATGCTCTCATTTTTCAATCCAGCCAGCTTCAAAAGCTGTTTGGTTGGTCCAAACAATTAGACACGGCCCTGAAACAAAAAGAAGGTAGAAATTTCCACAGTTAATGCAAAACACACTTTCATAGTTCATGAAGGAACAAAGAAATTAAATTAATGAAAATGATTTCGAATATATTAACAGACTACAAATTTTATTAAAAACTCGATAAATATGAATCAGTTTCTTTATGATAATAATTAATTGAGAATAAGCTCTTTTTTTTCCCAAGGAAATCATTCCCAAAAAACCCAAAAAAAAAAAAGCATAAATTAAAATACCCTTTATAATTTACCAAAACTAATAATGAAAAATTAGAAAGAATAAATAAATAAATATATACACATACAAAATCGCCCAATTAAGGTAATTGTTCCAATTTTTTTAATTAAAAAACAAAAGAAAATTCCGACAAAAAGGCAGGAACGCACCTGAACGGAAAAATGAAAGTCCCAGAACTGAAAAACCCAAAATCTCTGGGTCTTTCAGTGGGAAAATTAATTGTTGGTTTACCAGAAGCGAGGACGAAAAGAAAAGAAACAAAATAAGAAAAGGAAAAAGAAAGAAAAAAAAGGGAAAAAAAAGTCGTTTCTTTGCTGATGCTTGTCTTGTTAAAAGCACACCAAATAGAGATAGCCCTAAGAATTAGGAGGGGGAGAGAGAATGAGAGTGATCTAAGGGGAGAATAATAATAGAAACAAAATCTCCGACTTCATAGATGTTTTTACTTTTTGCCTTCTGCACCTTGGGACCTTGACTCGTTTATGCAATAATCCTATCTGACTCACCTCACGTCATTACTTTTTCCGCTCCAACATTTTCACATTTTTTTTATATATATATTTTTTTTATTCGGGATTTGTGTTTGTGAGTCCCAAAAAAAAAAAAAATACATATATGTGTTTTCCTTTTTCCGAGAAAATGGCATATTTCTCCGGGATAGGCAGTAGATGGAGAGGAACAGGGGAGTTGGTGGGCCCATGTCGTGTATCTCACCGATCACGTGTCGCCATAATTCTTAATGTATGTTGTGTTTGTGGGGCTTTTTTTTTCCTAATAACGGATATATATTTTTATTTTTTATCATTTCAATAAAACCTAATTCAAAAAGGAAAGGCGTGTCTCATAATCATGATTTGCTGTTTTGGTAATTTATAACCATTTTCCCATAATGTTTTTATATCATAAAAATATTAAAAATTTAAATAAAAAAATATTAAAAAATATTAAATATTAATAAAAATTTATAAAAAATTATTGACAATTTGCTTTAAAAATAAATTTTTTTATTAAAATTTTAATATTAACTAATTTAATTAATTAATTATTAAATTAATTATTAAAATTATAAAAATATTGAAAGATATTATAATTTTTTAATCAATTAATTTATAATAAATATTAATAATTAAAAATATATTACTATTAATAAAAAAATATATATTCAAAAAATTATTTATTAATTAAATTATATAAAATAATTATTACAATTATATAATATTTTATAAATATTAAAAAAATTTCTAAGCATTGAGAATTGTTTTTATATTCCAAATTCTTATTGTAAAATGTAAAATGTAATTTTATATATAATTATTAATATATTATTGATATCAAAATTTTAAATATTATTTTGAAAAAAAATATATTTTTTACATATTTTTCAATTTTTGTTACATTCTAATTTTTATTTACTTTACAATATTTATATAAATATTAAATTTATTATTATAAAAAATAATAATAAATAGGTAAATTTGTAATTTATAATATTAATTTTTTCTAAAAATATAATAGATAAATTTGTCTAATATAATTTTGGATATTATTTGTTAAATATAAATTTTTTTATTTTTATTTGCTTAATTATTAGAAGATAATTAAAAAAAACTATTAATAATATTAATTTAGCAAAAAGTTTTACTGAACATTAATAACATTCATAAAAAATTTTGATAAAATGATTTAACAAAAAAATCATAGATATTTCCAAAATTTTTATGAAAATTTAATTTAAATTTATAAAAATTCAAATGAAAATTTTTATAGAAATTATGGATTTTTTAACCAAATTATGAAGAATTTAATGTAAATATAATAATGAAAATTTCTATAGAAATTATAAAAAAATATCGAAAATTTATGTGAATATTATGGAAATTAAATCCATTTTTATTTGGAAGCTAAATTTCTTTTCCATGTATTTAAAAAATAAATTTTTTTAAAAAAATTACGATATTTTAAACTATATTTTTAACCTATAATCTTTTTTTTTTTTTTATGTTTTATATAAGTATCTTGTATATAAATGACATATCAATTGAGTCCATTAAATTAATATTGATGCAACATTGTCAATCTTCTCAAGGGTGTGTTGGGATTGACATCATAGTTCATAATGCTAATGGTGAATGGGTGCTCTGAATAAGCCATTTAATGCTAGGTGGAGTGTTCTAACGGTGGAACTTGCTGTAATAAAGGAAGCAATTTTGTTCTGTTTAGAGGCCGGTTTTACAGGGGGTGCTATTGAAAGTAACTCACAGTTAGCAATTCAATAGTTGCACATCTGATCTTTGTTTAAATGCTAATTGATATTTAGTGGACGAAATTAGAGGGTTATTTTCTATTCATAATGGATTTTATTGTACTTTTGTGGGTACGAAAGCTAACAGTGTGACTCATCAGTTGGCACATTAGTTTTAGACTATTATGAATCTTGGCATCAGCTAAGGCCACAATGGCTGTCTCCGGCCTTATTGTTTGATGTATGCAACTCTGTTGCAGTAATGAAATTGTTGTTCCTTTATTTAACACAATAAATAAATAAACTAACTGAGCCAATTAAATCTGTAATTGTATGGGTGACCAAAGTCAACCTCATTTATACTTATAAAGAATGTAAGTAATAACTAGCTGAAAACCTCATAGGTATATCATATCATTAATATCAATTGACATGTGTAAAAAATAATAATAATAATAATTAAATTTAAAATATCCAATTAATCTTTTAGAGAATATTTCATTTACACTTTTGAAGTTATGGATAAATATAAAAACATTCATTATGTTTTTAATCATATTATCCATACTCTCTTAAAAAATTTGAATTACCTTTATACCCTTATTTAAGTTAAATTAATTTTAAAATTCCTTCTATTTTTTTGCAATAATTAATTTGAAATTCTTTTTATAATTTAAATTAATTATTATTTTGAAAATTAATCAAAATTGGTTTAAATTTGTTAAAATTAACAAAAATATCCAAAATTGCATTTTAATACCCTTTCATTTTTAGTTTTTTTTCATTTTTCCAATTAAATTTAGTAAAATAGATTAGCGAACTAAAAAAACTTACAACCAAAATAAATTCTAAAAACTAACTAGTTAATCCAACCAAACATCACAAATGTAATTTTTTTTAATAAAAATTTTACTTTTTCAACAAAAATTACATTATTTTATAAAAAATAATTGATCACTCTTTTTTTTATACGTCTTTATATTTTGTTATTTTATTTTGATTCTATGTAATATGTACAGGTTGTTAATTTTATTTTTTATTAAAAGAATAATAGTTCCCTCTTAAATAAGTTTATAAAATTTTAAGTTTCATTACAAAATAGTAGTATGAAAAAACGTTATAAACTTTGGACAGAAAATTAACATTTTATAAACTTTTTTTAAGAGATAACTATTATTTTTTAATAGATTAGTAAAATATTAAAAAATGCCAATATATTTTTTTTCAAAAAATAAAAATAATAATATGTACATATTATAGAGATTCAAATAAAATAAAAGAAAATCATAAAAACAAGTCATAAAGTAATTTTCATAAAATAATATAATTTTTGTTTTGGAAAAGTAAAATTTTTATAAAAAAAAATACATTTGTGTTGTTTGGTTGGATTAAATGGTGAGTTTTTAGATTTTATTTTGGCTCCAAATTGTTTTAGTTTCTAATATGTTTTAAAGAATTTAATTGGAAAAAAAAATTACAGGTTACAAAAGTACAATTTTAGATGGTTTGGGTTAATTTCAACGTATTGGAATCAATTTGAAAAAAAAATAGAAATTTAAAAAATATGAGATATAAGGGTAAAAAAATTGTAGAGTCCACTATCTGAATAATTGTAAAGAGTATTAAAGTATAATTATATATAAAAATTATCTAATAAGATGTTTTTTAACGTCATAATAAAATTACATTAAAAATATGATTAATTATAATAAAAATATTTTAAAAATTATATATATGTGTAGTAGATTTTAATTTGGTTTGTGTTAAACATTTTCTAAAATGAACCAAATTGATTATAAATCAAAAGTTGAACCGAACCACATCAACTCATCAACTCGACTTGGTCAATTCGAATAGGTTTATGTCCACCTTTATTATACATAATTAGGGATGTCAATTTGCCCCACCCATCCCCGAAACCGTGGTGCACCGCCCCTAACGGGGCGGTTTTTCCCCGAAAATTAGGGGATGCGGGGCGGGCTCGGGGCAAATACCTAAAAATCGAGTCGGAGACGGGCCGGAGACAGGGAATAATAACCCCGCCCCGATATATATATATATATATATATTTATTATTTTTTTTATAAAATTTTATTTATGTAAAATCATTTTCTTCTTTTTTTTTATTTATTTTTCTAAATATGTATTTTATTATAATTATAAATTTGTTCCTTGATGTATTTTATTATATTTTTATTGCATTGTAGTCATTTTCTTTATATTTTAATCATAAAATAATTTTTTTATATAAAATTTTTAAAAAAATATCAATTAAAAAACAAAATGGGGAAAACCTTCCCACCCACTCCACAAAATCCCCAATCCCGCCCCGCACCTAAAAAAACGAGAAAAATTGCGGAGATGGGATGTAAAATTCCCCGCGAGAACGGGAACGGAATTTTAAAAACCGGCCCCGTCCCATCCCGCTACATAATCTTAACTTTTCAAGAATTATTGTTGGTTTGATTTTTAACAATCCGATGGACTAAATTCAACTACTACAACAAGTTCAACCACATAAATAAAATTTAAAAGATTTCATGGTTTTTATGTTTTAATTAATTTTTTTAAAATTTTTATGTATAAATCCTAAGTCCTAAGTTAGGAGGTTTTGTTCTCACAACAACTCGGCATTCCTTGATTAGACGGCCTTCTTTTTGTCAATCATGTTTCCATTTTTTCACTAATCCAAAAAATTTAACTTATAGTTTATTTTTCTATAAAAGGAAAAAGGAAAAAAAAATGTTGCTGGTTGAGGGAAAAATAAATAAATAAATAAATAAAAGGTCGACATCTAAAGTCTGAACACCCTTGAATCATCTTATTCGCCAGATATACCTGTATCACACCTACACGTATCAAATATATCATGTTATATTATATTATAGAAAAATAAAATCCAAATAAAATTTCCGGTTCCACAAAAATATTTCATTCTTTTCCATCAATAGTTATATGCAATGCCAAATTAATAAAAATCTTTAAAAGAATAATGCTAGTTGTCTTTATTATTGACTATTTATATTTTGTGTAAAAATTTAATTAATTTATTGAAAAGGATTTATATTCTCATATTAATTTTTTTAATTTAAAAAGTACAAATATAGATAAGTACAACTAATTGGTACCTGAAAATTCAGATCAATAATGATGATCATAACAATCACAAATAATAAACTCAACTTTCAATATCAATGCATTTCCATCCAATGACCCATTCTATCCCTGGAAATGTAGCTGCCAATTGATTTTCTTTGTGATATGAAACAGCAAAAATGATTAAAAAAGGGCTAACTCTTTGAGATTCGGTATTTGAAATGGATGGTTTAATTTCTTTTACCTCAAAAAGTAGTGGCTCTAAAGTTCCCAAATCCAAGATTCCCCAGAACTTGGATTCGAATAATGTTCCCAAAACCCCCCCCCGCCCCCCCCCCCCCCCCCCCCAAAAAAAAAAAAAAAAGTGGGTTCGTATTGGGTAAAATATTTAATTTTTTTACTGTTTATCTAGGAGAGTACAACTAACACGATCATTTTTTTGGGTCCTGAACGTTTAAAACATGTACGTTTGTATTTGTGAATAAATTATAAGTTGAAATTAAAGAAAAATGATGTGTCACGTTGTACATATAATAACGTGCAGGCATCCTATTGCGTGCCATAGATGTTTCCTGAACCTAGAAGCCATTGAATTTGTCATGTGAAAATGTCATTTGCACATTGACACAAGGCCACAAATGCAGGGACATGGGTCTTCTTTCCTTCTTTTCCTCCCCATCCCTCTTAACCTCTAATATTAAAATTGTATAGAAATAATTTCAAAAGTTTCCTTTTTAATTTGAAAATGTTTTTCTAAAAGTTAATTATTGATTAGGAATTTTATACCTATAACGAATTGAATTTTAAATTTTAAAATTATTTAAATTAAATTTTAAATTTTCAAATCTATTGTAAATCAATCTAATTAATTAATAATGTTAATTTTACTATTAGATGATATTAGTAGGACATTATACTTTATTTTTAATAAAATTAAAAATTTTAAAAGTAATTTTTTATTTAATTTTTATATTTTTTATTTGAAATATTCTATCCATTTCTATTTTATTTGAAATAAAATTTAAAAAAATTAAATATTTTTTGATCAAAAATAAAAATAAAAATAAAATTGGAATTTTTGGTCTAATTAAAAAGTTTTATTGAACCAAATATCTAATAAAATAATTTTATTATGTCAAAAATTAATAACATTTTTTTTACGCATAAATCATAAAAAAATTTAGACTAAAATTAAAAAAATAGAAATTAGACTTAAAATTAGATAACAATAAAAATAAAACTAAAATTGGAATTTTTACTCTACTAAAAATATTTTTATTAGACCAAAAATTAAATAAAATAATTTTAGACCAAAAATTTATAATAATTTTTTATGAATACACCATAAAAAAAATAAAAATTAGACAAAAATAAAAATAAATATAAATATAAATTTTAATTGTTATGCTTTTCTTATTTTGGTCTAATATAAAAAAAAATATTTATTTTATTGATTTTATTTTTATTTTATTTTTATTTGATCTAACAATTACTTTTATTATTTTTACATCATTATCTTTTTAAGCAAAAAATGTTCATTCTATTTCTGATTTTTCTATGACTATTCATTGTTTATAGAATCCTATTTTTATACCAAATAAAAAATCATAAAAATTTAAATTTATTTTAATTTTTGGTCTAATTTTTATTTTTTTATTTTGGACTTTTTTTATGGTTTGGTCATAAAAAATTATTATTAATTTATGGTCCATTAAAATAATTTTATTTAATTTTTGATTTAATGAAATTAGTTTTATTAAACAAAATTCCAAATTTTTTGGGTCTAATTTAAGTTTAAAAAAATATTCAATTTCTTTGAAATTTTAGTCTAAATAAAATAAAATTGGATACTATTTTTTGAATAAAAAACTATAAATATAAAATGGAAAAATAAGAAATTTATTTTTTCAATTGCCGAAAAATGAATCATGATGTCAACATGACATCATGTTGATATCATCTAACTGTAAAATTAATGCTATTAGTGATTTGGATTGTTTTGAAACATATTTGAAATTTAAAAGTTCAATTCAAGTAATTTCAAACTTTAAGAAATACCAAAATTTCAGTATAGATGAAAATATCAAAAGTTTAAAATATAAAAATATTTATAAAAACATAAAAAATTATTGAATATAGGTAAAAACTTATAAAAAATTATGAAAATTGATATAATTTTTTTTAAAAAATAGAAATTTTTATTGAAACTCAAGAATCAACTTATTTAATCAATTAATTATCAAATTGATTATAAAAATTATAAAAATATTGAACGAATATTATATTTCTCTTAATAAATCGATGTGTAGTATGTGTTAATAGTTATAATAGTATATTATTAATAAAAATAATGCAAAAGAATACATATTTGATAAAATTAATTATTAAGTAAAATATTTAAAACAATTATTACAATTACGTTAGATTTCATAAATGTTATCTGAATACCACATAGAACTCCTAGGTAGTCAAAAATTGTTAGTCATTTCCTACATATCTTCAATTTTTTTTGACATTCTATATTTTTTTTTAAATGAACTTAATTTATTAATAAGAGATTGCAAATGCATCATTTCTAAGCACACATGCCTCTCCTTTGAGCAAATAGAATGATTAGAAAAAGTGAGGGAGAACCTAGCTAATTTGTGAGATATGTATTTGAGGCTCTGGGAGAAAAGTTATATATAAAAATACCAAAAGTTTGAAGCCTTCTCTTTAACTTTTTCTACCACAAAACATTCAAGAGTTAAAAGATCTTGGTGATTACTGCTTGGAAGGAATTTGATTTAATTAGACCTTTATGGAAAAGATGGAAACCATGTTGAATTGTAAAATCACAACATTCTCAGATTGCTAACAGCTCAACAATTATATAATAATTGGTATATAAGCTTTATCCATATGTTTTAAATTTTTATTAAACATCAGTAATATTTATAAACATTTTAATAGACAAATTAAATTTAATGCATGTTTTCAAAATTTGTATGAAAATTTTTTAAAATTATAAAATTTTAATTGGATTATAAATGAATTAATATCAATATGTTAATAGAAATTTCCATTGAAATTATAGAGAAATATCGAAAATTTTGATGTACATTGTGAAAGTTATACTTATTTCCATTTTGGATTTAAATTTCCTTTTCACCCTATAGAAAAATGAAAATTTAAGTGAAATTTCCACAAAAATTTTAGTTTTTTAAACTTTGGTTATGAGCACTAAGGTAATAGTTTAGAAAAAGAAAACAACTCAATCACCACACCAGTTGTAGTTCTAGTTTACAGTTTACGCAATCCCTATTATACTGGATGACACAAGACTTCTGATATGATGCTTATGATATTATCAGAAGGCAACTTTTTTATTTACTAAAAATGAGTGTTTGATTACAAGTTTTCAAAGGTTATATTGCTAAATACTATACTTTAATTAAATGGGTATTGTAGTCTTTTAACGTATTAATTTTGGATGAAATTGTCTATTTAATGTTTAAAAGGATGTCAAAGGAAAATAAAACTACAAGCCAAGTTTCTTAAAACAAGAAAAACTCCAAGATAATTATGAAAAACTTTCAAACTAAATAGTAAACATTACGTATTTATCCTAAACTAGATAGTGGAGATTGTGTAACTATCCCAATTAATATGTATATAAATATTTTATAACTACTTTTTAATGAATTTTACCAAAAAGAAAAAGAAATAACAACTTGTCAAGGTAATAAAATATATTATTGAAAAAATAACAATATAGAGAGAGAAAATTACAATTTAATACCTTTTAAATATTTTATTTTTGTTTTGGATTTTTTTTAATTTTTTAATTTTTAAAATTTTCTACATCTGATACCTCGTAGTTTAAGAAACTCTTTTTGCTCAAATCTATTATGATTAACAGATGTTGTTAAATATGGAACATATATGACACTTAAATTTTTTTTTTTTTATTTGTTTTGCATTTTAGGATGACCAAAAGTTGATTGCTTGTAAATGTCAATGTAATCAATAGTATCTCCATCTTCATTGTGCAGAACCACAACATTATCATATTTTCGAGAAAACTGTCGATATAATATTTAAACTCTGTTTGAGATTGATTTTGGAGTTTTTTTTTTTTATCAAAAAATTTAAAACTACTTGAATTGTTTGATAAAGTCTAAAAATTTTGTTTTTATAAAAAATATATATTTTTGGACACTATTATGAGAAGTAAAAAAAATATTAGCTTTTGATATTTTAATTTTGGCTTTTTCTAATTATTATAATTAAAATACCAATTTTAAACCTCATTAAAGTCTTAACATCATTTTTTATCTAAATCATTAGGTATTCTACTCAATAATGTTACAAATATTTTCTACTAGACTTTGTTTACCTTGAGAGAGGGAGTAGATGAATTTAGAAATCTGTTGCTGATAATTGAAGTGAAATTGGTCATTAATAACTAAATTGAATAGTCATATGATAGGTTTAAGAAGTTATGGTCCTAGATACTTTAATTCATAGTTTTCATATATAACTGTGTGATGTTGTTTTGTTTCTTTGAATTTGCATATTAGTTATTAATTTAGTTTAAAGTTTAAATTCTTGTTGATTCGCAATTAATTTTGAATCCAGTTTCTTACATAAAATTATCTAGTGAACATCTTTATTACTTAGCTGAAACAGGCTAAGAGGCTAAAATCCAATCCTTAGGAATAATACCCTACTCATTCACTTTATTACTTGTTTGATTCGCGTGCTTGCAATATTGGAATCCAGGCCAATAGCTTATCAATAACAACTTAACTTGAACAAAGTGAAACTCAATCACAACATACTTCATTTTGGAGCAAAATAAAGGATTGACACAAAGATAAATAGAACCAATATTTTCACAATACACAAAAGGAACAAAAGGTAATCTAATTGCCAACTCATAAATAAAATTGGAAAGCCAACAAGGTTAACCAGTGTTATTGGCAACAACTCTACATTCTACCTCAACAGATGATTGAAAAATAGATCATTGTTTTGTGAAAGACCAAGAAATGACACTAGCAGCAAGCAAGATGACATACATTGAAGTTCGATAATCTGTATTACCTACCAAGTTAGCACTAGAAAAAGCATGTAGAGTTAAAGGAGATTGATACTGACGAAACATGCCAAACTCATAAGTACCTTTGAGATACCGAAGGAACCTTTTAATAGTAGTCCATTGAACACCACTAGATTAATGCATAAGAAAGTTTATTAACAGAAAAAGTAATATTGGGGCGAGTGAAAGATCAATATTGCAGGCCACCAACCATTTACCAAAATTCAGTAGCACTATGCAATAAGGAATCATCACTACATTGTAAAGTTGAATGGGTAAACATGGCCGTGGAAATCTCTTTAGCACCAAGCGTATTGGTCAGCTTAAGAAGATCGAATATATATTGATTTTGAGAAAGAAACTACCCATGTGGCATTGAAATTACCTTAATTGCCAGGGAAAAAAAAAAAAAAACTACACTAATGTCTTCAAGATTCTACAAGGTGAAACGAAAGGACAAACATTGAACAAACTGATCCAAAAGCTTTTGATTATTTCCTGGTAAAGAATGTCATTCACATACACAAGAAGCTCGAGATGCAACCATTCTTGTTGTAAACAAACAAACAAGCGTCGAAGTACAAATTGGAAGATCCAAAAACTAGAAAAAAGAAAAAAACTATCGCAATTCTTGAAACTGCACCCTAGGCATTTGTTTCAAACTATAGATAGCCTTTTGAGCTTGCAAACATACTATGAATTAGTGGAGTTGACAAACCCCTATGGTTGTTTCATATACACATCCTCATGCAGATGTGCATTAAGAAATGCATTATTTACCTTAAGTAATTTAATGGTTTTGTGTAAGAGCAATGCAAAGAACCAATTGAACTATTGCTGGCTTAACAACCGGATAGCACATCTCAAAATAATCAACCCTAGGATGTTGATTAAATCCCATTGCTACAAGTCAAGCTTTGTATGATAGTAGAGTAGTATTATGATGATGAGATGAGTCATTGAATGATGAGGCTCAATTATAAGAGGAGGTAGTGGATGCATGCGACTGGGCAATTGGCGAAAACATGGGAGATGTGAGAAATATATCATGCAGATGTGTAGGCATATGGAGCAGAAGTATAGAGTGAGAAGGCTCTAGAACATTAGGAAAGTTGAACATAAGTAAAGATGCTCATGCAGAATCATGACTTTTTATAAGTTGGAAAGAAGGAAATATATTCTCTTGAAAAATAACATGCCAAGATTTAAAAAAAAAAAAAAAAAATATTTGGTCCACGGGGTCAAAACGTAAGTACACACTTTGGTTTTTGAAAAATCTAAGAAAACATATATGGCTTGGATGATTGTTCAAGTTTGTGTGCATTATATGATTTTTATCATGGGTAGCAGAAGCAATCAAAAGATTTTAAAAATCCATAATTTGGCCCTTTTGTTACAATTTTTTTCAAAAGGGGAAACATCATTGAGTGTGAAAGAAGGCATTTTGTTTATTAAATAGATGGCAGTGGAGAAGACTATTGAACGGTAAAAAATTTTTAACGAGAGAGATTTGTGGAAATTAATTAATCTTAAATCTAACTCCTTATCTATTTTCAAATCAAAAAAGGAAAATCATAAATCAAAATTGATTTTCAAAATATAAAATTAAATTTTAAAGTTTAAAATTGAGTTTCGAATACAATTTGAAATATATGTTACTTTTATTTTGAGTTCCCCTCCTTTATAAATAGAGGGAGAATTGACAGTGATAGAAGTTGGAAAAAGGTTAAAAAAAATTTTGAAAAAATATTGTCGAAAAGTTAGAGACAAAAAGGAGAGCGTGCACACACACACACGAGAGAGAGAGAGAGAGAGAGAGAGAGAGAGAGAGAGAGAGAAGGCATCTGAAAAGGTCATGCGAAGTAATTAATCTACTCAACATCTAATCTCTCTTTCTCTTTTTAATCTATTTTTATCAGTTTATCAAATGCAAAAGAATCTTGTGGATAGTCATATTAGTCGACAAATCTGATAAAAATATGTAAAAATGATATTATATCTCTTCTCTTTTATTTATTTTTATTAGTATCTCAAACCTAAAAGATCCTATAGATATCCCAAACCTAAAAGATCCTTTTAATTAGAGCTTCATTGAAGGTACTTTGAAGGAAATTGATTTACCTGATAGATGGGTACATTTAATCATGCAATGTATTAAGGTGGAAAACACTTTTCTTATTTGGAATGGGGAGTTATTTCATAGCTTTACTCCTAGCGGAGACATTAGATAAAGGGATCGTCTATCCCCTCCTCTTTTTGTTCTCTGTATAGAAAAGCTTTCTTATGCTATCCCAAATCAAGTGCTTGCCGGTAAATGGAAAAATTTGAAGACTTCTAGAAATGGTCCGAGTATTTCTCATCTTGCTTGTTGATGATCTTATCAAAGAAGATGATCTTATCATATTCTTTGAAGCTACTGTTGATCAAGTTGCTATGGTTTTAAATTATTTAAAGGAGTTTCGTTTGGTTTCTAGTCAAAAAAATCAATAGTCATAAATCTAACTTTATTTTCTAAGTATACCTTTGGAGAAGCTAAAAGAACTGTTTAGAATTTGACTAATACTTTCATAGCTAATGATCCAAGGAAGTATTTGGGCATGTATCATTCTATGGATAGCAATAAAAAAAAAAAAAAAATTAAAGTTGTTTTGGAAAGAAAATGAGGATTAAACTGAGCATTAGAAATCTTAAGTACTTTGTTTTGCTGGCAAAGTCACTTTAGTAAAGTCAATTTTGAGTTTTATTCCTTCTTATCAAATGCAAATTCTTAAATTTCCTAAACATATCGATCATAAGATAAACAAATTCAACATAGACATTCATCTGGCAAGAAATTAATGGTAGGAAGTTGCATTTCGTTAGGTAGAGCACCATTTGTGATCATGATAATTCTGAAACTAATAGATTTGGCATTAACGGAAGATTGTGTTGTTCTCAATAGAAAGGGATCAAGCGATGTCTCAATTTGTTAAATAAAGGCTTATCTTGGCTCATTAGTAATGGTAGAAAAGTTATTTTTTGGATTGATAATTGTATTTATGAAAGAAGCCTAAAGGATCAAGCTTTGGATAATCTAAATATTGTCTGGAATTTGAAAATTGCTGAGGTTGTTAATGAAGGCTTTTGGCAGATTGACAAACTAAAAAAATTTAGTACCTACCAATCTAGTAAAGGAGAGCATTAGTATTCTTGCTATATGGATCCTATTATTAAAGATGCCTTGATCTGTTCTTTTTCTTCTAATTTTAGCTTTAGTGTGAAATCAACATATTGTCTTTTGGAAAATATCTTGAATACTGATAAGGATTGGAATTGGAATTGCTTATGGAAGCTTCAAACCATTCTTCGAGTTCATATTTTTGCTGGCTATTGGTTCATGGCAGGTTACTAATGAAAGTAGTTTTAATAATGGCCTCTGCAGCACTGCTACTTGTTCCTTACGTCATAATGCTGATTAAAACTTAATTCGTGCTATGCTTGATTGTCGTTTAGCTAGAGGAACTTGGGTTTCACTTGGTGTTCTTCATTTTGGTGTTGATTTCTTTAAATATGATTGGCTTGCTGTGAATTTTAAAAGTAAACGCAGGAGGGAAGTCTTGTCTCAAGCTCATAAGATTATATAGAATGCTCTCTTTACTTTTAGTTTTTGGTTGATTTGGAAGTAAAGATGTAAATCCATTTTCAATTATCATTTTAGATGGTATATTTTGGATATGAACTATATTTTCATGCATGGTTTGAATGGTAAGGTTCAGCAAACTCTCTAGATAAAATGGGAACCTCCTATTTGTGGATTTGTCAAACTTAATATTGATGGCAGTTTTAAGTCAAGTTTTAATTTAGCTAGAGCTGATGGGCTTATTAGAGATAGCCAAGGCACTTGGATTGCTAGTGTCACAGTGAATTTAGGGAAAACTAGTTGCATCTCTGTTGAAATTTGGGGAGAAATGAACTTTCACAATATCTTGATTGAATATTGGATTCTACTCTTGTTGTATTCTAGATTAACACAAGTATACAAGATGATCATATGTGTTTTGGTATTATCTAAACCTATTAAGCATTGATTAAACAAAGCCTTGGTTTTTCCATTAAGCATGTCTTTCATGAGAGCAATGCAATTGCTGATGGTCTGACAAATATTAGTTATAATTTTAGCCTGGATTTTCATTAGTTATGATCACTTGGCTACTGTAGAGTCTGTGGGAAGACTCTCTTCTCGGCATATCTTTGTTAACATCCCTTTTTAATAAAATATATATGTATATATGTACTATGATTAAAAAAACCTTATATACAAACCATGCTACCTTTTTTGCTAAGCAAATATACTTAATTATATACTAGTTATTACCTCTGTTAGTTCTTATACTATGCCTATATATATAGTTGCATTTTCTTTATTTAACTTTTTGTTTGGCACTTTGATCCCTATTTCAATTTTTAGTGTACCATTAATCCTTAAACTATATTTAATTTAATATTTAGCAGTTTTAAGGTATGTAATGCACTTGTTCCAACAAAATTGCAAAAATAGACTAACCCAGAAAACTTCTGCATGTTGCATCAAGTGCACTGCACATTTTAAAATTATGAAAAATTAAATTAAAAATAGTTTAAGGAATAATAGTGCGCAAAAAATTAAAGTTTAAGGCCAAAGTACTAAAAACAAAAAGTTCATTGATCAAAGTGTAATTATGAGCACAGCTTAGGGACTAAAAAAGTTAATAGACCTAATTATATTTTCACTCCCTATACAATTAAACATAATTATTTTACCCTCAAAAAAATAAAATAAAATTAACATACACTAAATTCATGAATGCAATATTTCTACTATTGATTTTCAAATGTTGGTAATGAGATAACAATAAAAACTCCCTTGTCTAGTCAACAATGGTTGCAAGAAGATATAAATTTGTCTGGATCGACCCATGGATCTAAGACCCTTTTTGTGTACTGTGTGTCTTGGAATCTCTCAGGGTATATCTCTTTTATTTTAGCAATCTTGCAATATGTGAGTTTGTTTTCAACTGACACCTTTTTGAATGGAAGGTCAAACCCATTCAGTTTATGTTAATTTTGCATTTGCAACTTTTTTTGGCAAGAAAATAATCAATGTAGGCTTATTAGAAAATTCAAAATTTCAAACTCAATGGTTTATCTTTGTTTAGTATACACAACTCGAATATTTTGATTTTTGTCTAATATGCGTATATTGGATAAGAAAACATCATCCAATTATATAACTCAAATGCACATTCTATGACATGTGAAGTCATTTGATATAAATAACACAAATATTTTGATTTCATTAAGCATATGTATATCAAAGAGTACAACAAGTTTTGGTTTATGAAGTCATCTGATATACATTTAGATGTGTTGATTTTGTCCAATATATGTATACCGGAGGATATAAAAAATCTTCAGTTTTATACCGACACCATAGCCTAGCATTTTTTCTATCTATTATTGTTATTATTTTATTTTTTTATTAGGGTAATGCTAGCCTTTTACTAATAGGTAGGTTATAATATTAACAAATCATTAAAAATAAAGTATGACTAGGAAAAAATGGAGTGTGGTTAGAATCAAGGTTCAAACATATCCATGTAAATATTAAAAATTATTGAATATCAATAAAATTTAATAAAAAATTATCCAAATATTTGGAAATTTATTTTTAAAAAATGATTTTTTTTTATAAGTTTATGATTAACTTATTTAATCAATAGAATATCAAATTGACCACAAAAAAATATTGAATTGATTTTATATATATCCAATCAATGTATAGTAAATATTAATGATCATAATTATGTTATTATCCTTAAAGATATGCAAAAAAAAAAAAAAATACATATTTGATAAAAATATTTATTAATTAAGATATATAAAACAATTATTACAATTATATTATATTTGATAAAATGTCATGTAGGTGGCACATAAAACTCTCGAGTGGTTGAAAATTGTTGGTCTTTTTCTCATCGTTATTTTGAAATATAAAATATGAGAAGTAATTATTATTAATATGTCAATTATATAGATCTTATATTAAATATAATTGTTCTTATTAATAATCATTATATGAAATTGGTTGATTACAAAAAATTATTCAATACCGACGATTTACTATTTGACAACGTTCCATTAAGTCATTTAACTGCAATTGCAGAGAATATATTCTATGCACATCTTTTAATATTTATCTACTTATAATATTTATCATTTATTTCACATGTATTTTTATCTATATTATAATTTATATCTAAATTATAGTATTTATAGAAATGTAAATTTATTATGGTAAAAAAAATATATAATAGTAGATAGATAGTTGAACATCAATAATATTTATAAATTTTTTGATAAAATTATAGTATTTATAGAAATGTAAATTCATGAAAATTATGGATTTTTTGACGAAATTATGAATGAATTGATGAAAATTTTGTGGAAATATCAGAACTTTAATAGAAAGTTTCTAGATTTTACCTGTTTTTATTTTAAACTAAAATTTCTTATCCACTTTTTGGAAATATAGAAAAATTGGCAAAACTTTCCCAATTTTTTTTATTTTTTAATACATGGTTTGAACCATTAAATGATTACAGTGGTCTTTAGGACAAAAATACCCCATTGTATTTTTAAAAAAAATATACAATATAAAATACGTTATCTTACACTAAATAATATTTTACATTAATTTATAAATAATATAAAATTATAATTAATTAAAAATAATGTAAAGTTATACAATAGTACAAATGAATTTTACAGAAGTTTTGGTTCCAATATTATATTATCCCAACTATTTTGAGAAAGAAGAAAAAGCATGAAATTAAAAAGATTAGGAAAGTTAAAATAAATAATATACAATTAATAAATTCAAAATCTTTGATGCATTACTTTTATAATTTAGATGATAATTATTTAGACGTCCTTTTTTAATGTGTTTAGCTTCTGTTTTTATTTTTTATTTTTAAATTTTGTGTAATTTAAAAATGTAAGAAAAAGAAATGCATCAATAAAAATTGAAATACAATCTAAAACTTGGTTAGTTTTTAGTATTTTTTGTTTTGTTTTGTTTATTCTTATACATTGTAATTAGTTGATATCTTTAACAAACTCTAACTACACACAATTTAGAAGAAAAAAAACAAAAACAGTAAACAACATCATTCAATTTTTTTTTAAGAAAAATTTATTAGATATTTAATGTTTAAATTTTACTTTCCAAAAATATATACCAGCTATATTATTTTAAAAGCGTATTATTGAGATTTTAAGTCATAATTTTATTTGCAATTCTTTCATTGTTTAGGGGTTATATGTAACAACCCATAACAAAATATCTTTGTTGAACATGTTTGACCAAATTTGACCAAATGGACAGTATGTGGGTCCAAAATTGACTTTTTTTATGGTTAAGATTTTTTATTTGATTGATGTACCATTGTGTAGAGCTCGTCGATACGAGTTCATAGACTGGAAACACGTCAAATTCTGAATTACGGATAAAAAATTATGGTTCTGAGAAGTTTTAAGCATCAATTTTATATCAATATCCAAACCAGTCCCAAGATTTTATTTGTTAGTGACCCAAGGCTCTATAAAAGCTTTGAGAAGCATGTCAAACAAGAGGCAAATCTTAAAATATCCATTTTGCTCTCCAAACCCCAAGAAATTCCTCTCCAAACCTGTGAGTTCGAACCGGATTGTTTTGAACCTGTTTACCATCCAACAGGGTCATCGCCGTTTTTGTCCATTTCAACCAACAACAACATACACGTGCCACACTAGATGGAAGCCCACACTGCGTCGAGCTCAACTGTGAAATTTTATGATGAACGGCCGGTTGAAGAGCCCAAATCGGGCCGATGAAGTCCACAGTAGATGGCGAGGTGGGTCATCAGATTTTCATGTTTTCCAATCATTCTAGGTCAATCCATACACCCCTCGCCCCATTTTTGGACCCTTTGAACTCATTTCTGTGCTCCTTTTGTCCGATTCTTCACCGTTTGAGAGATATATCAACGAGGAGTTCGGCCGAGATTTCCATCAAGTTTTTCGACCACTGGAGAAACTTTTGGAATGAGGTGAATACACCATTGTGTTTTTTTATCTCTTTGGATTTCCGTAGATATAAATTTTGTGAATTTTAGAAGTCGTTTGATAATTTTTTTCATTTTTCGATCAATTGGTTAAATACCGGATAAATTAGGACTGTGTTTGGACAAAATTTAGTCAAATTGAACAAAATTTAAATTGAATTAGTGAAATTAGATATTATTAGAACCCATTAGAAGGTTCAATTTGAAAAGATTAGCCTTTGGGTGAAAACCCCCAATTTTAGGTACCAGGTCCTAAGGGTACGCAGTATAATTGGATCATTCGATGTCCAATTTATGTAATTTCATTGTAATATAAATCATTTTAAGACATTTAGTTTATAGAAGTGTCTTTGGTGTAGTTATTGGAGCCTGAAAAATATTTTATTATATTACAGATACTTAAATTGAGCTTGGAGGCGATACTGCAGGGGAGCATAAGTGAGCATCTCCAGTTTTGTGAGTGGTTATATTTTTAAAGTGTTTTGGGCATGTAGTATAATATACATGATTCGGTTATTTTATGTATATATCATTTGATTTAAATGATTACTTTATGCATATATGAATATCAATATTTACATATATGTGTTATTATTTTATGTGGATTTGATCAGATTTTAAATGGTTTCTAACTTTGATGAGTTCATAGTGAACTTATGAATTATGTTATTTAAATATCCAGGTATTTGAATTGAGATTTTAAATTATTTTGGAAATTAATTGATTTGAAAAAGCAAATTGAAAATTATATGATTTTAAGTATGTACAAGTATTTTACAATTTTATATGCTTAAAATTAGTTTATGGTGATATATATTTCATTGTGATATTTCTTGTTTTAGCATGAAATTATGATTTGAAAATTTTGAAATATTTAAACAAGCGATTGAGTTTGAATATTAAATTACAATTTATAATACAGTATCGTTTGAAAAAGTATGATCTCATAAAATTGTTTTAACGGATACTGTATTATTTATTTTTAATTGATATACCATATAATACTAGTGTTTTGGATTAGTATTATATTATAGTGTACGGCTTTACCATGGTGCCGTGAAGTTGTGTTCATCCCGACGATTTATTATTGCCATGGACTGTGAAGTTGGGTTTATCCCGACTGTTAATTATTACCACGGTGTCATGAGGTTGGGTTCACCCGATGTTTTATTATTGCCATGGACCGTGAGGTTGGGTGCATTCCAATGGTTTATTATTTCCATGATACCTTTCGTACATTAAAAGTCGTGAGGTGGGTGTATCCCATGGTTTACGATTTAGTATATCAAATGGTACATTGCATATGTTTTGAATATATTGTTGGTTTTCCAATATTGTGGTTATTATTGCACTTTCATAATTATTTTGCGAAATTCTGTTTATAATATTTTATGCTCAACATTTATATCTCGATTAAAACATTTATAATATTACAATGATCGTTCATTTTATACTTTTAAGCATTGATTTTATGATATTGAATTGGGATACAAGTTTGGATTTTATGAAATGATTTTCAAAAAGGAAACTTTTCAAACGAGTGGAATGAGAAATCTTGAGAGAAAGTTTTATGGAAATAAATTATTATTTTTTTATTATACTATGCCACTCACTGAGACTTCTTTATCTCACATTTATTTGTTTTAAATTCGTTCTTCTAAGTCCAAACAGTTAGTAGCAGTCT
This sequence comes from Ziziphus jujuba, assembly GCF_031755915.1. Taxonomy (NCBI): domain Eukaryota; kingdom Viridiplantae; phylum Streptophyta; class Magnoliopsida; order Rosales; family Rhamnaceae; genus Ziziphus; species Ziziphus jujuba. Next base: position 26,407,874 of record NC_083379.1, read on the forward strand.
ACCTTACGCACTGCTTATCATTTTGTTCTTTTTACAGTAGCAGCAGTATCTATCTTTCTTTATTTATCTTTATTTTTTTGGACTTATTTATTATTTATTTGTACTTTAAATTTTACAAACACTCTTAGAATACTCTGATATAAATATTAGACTCAGTAGAGCCCATATTATATACATGTGTAGTTACGGCCTGTAGTGCAGTTGGCTGGTTGTGAACCATAGTTGTGGACTTTTATGCTGTTGTAGTTTTATATTTATATATTGAAGTATTATTGATAATGCTTGTGTTCGTTGTCCACGTTTTAAGTGAGGTTCCATTGAATATCCTCTAGGGATTGTGCAGTGGAACTTCACCAGACGGGATCATCCGGGAGATTCTAAAAGGATTTCTTAGGCTGGTCCTATTATTATATATTTTAAGGACGTGTTTGTGTAATTTACTATTTTTATTATTATAAATTTATCAATATCTGAGAAAAATTTCCCCATATGGACAGCTCAAAATAAGTTCTAAAGGGGTAATTTTTTTTTTTAATTCTTTAAATTGATAATTTAAAATATTCTATTCCAAAATTTAGTTATATAGTGTTATTGTGTATGTTATAATATATATACATATACATATATATAGATGTACTGTAATTTTGATATGGTAACGAGGTTATTGAAATATATGGTAAATGGAAGAATCCTCGCCATTTCTATAAAGAAGGAGGGTCGCAAATTGATTAAACCATTTTATGCTATATCATATGATTTTATCTAATGGTTATTAAATTCATTTACTGCACTTAAAAGGAAACAATTCTCTGAATTTCTAATTACCTTAAATGATAGTAAATTCCTTCTATGTTATTTAAACAAAAAAAAAAAAAAAACCAAAATTTTTATTTAAATTAAGAAAATAATAATTAAAAAAATAAAAGAATATAAACTACGATAATGAAATGTTTAATACAAGAATATAAACTACCGTAATGAAATATTTATGATATATCCACTTTCAATAATTCAACAAACTTCAAAAAAAAAATTATTTAAAAAAAAAAAAACATAGCAAAATGATTTTGATCTATAGTTTTTGGTGCTTCTTAGCTATATTGATTAGATATCAATCCATAGTTTAAAGAATAAGTCATAAATATAGAACTATCAACTATATTATTTATTTGCTAAATCCAATTATTCAAAACATATGGTATTATAATATTTATGTGATTTGAGATTTTCCATTTTTATGGCAGCGGAGAGGATCTTAGCTTATGGTAAAATCATTTTATCAGCAAACCATGTTATCCATGTTAATTGACACATACGAAAAATAAATTATCAATCAAACTTAAAATAAAAAATCTAATTAGGTATTTATAACAATTATTGTGGATCCCATGCAAGGTTAACAATTTTTGAATAATATTAGTAGCACCATTTAATCTACTAAGTTAAGTATACATATGCGATTATTTGATTAGCTAATATTTAATTATACTTATCTATATTCAGTTTATATCAATATGTTAGCCAATCAAATAATGACACATATATACTATGTAAATAACTTGGTAGATTAGATAATGTTTGTAAGATACATGTATATACTTGATAAAAAAATCAGCAGATTAGATAGTGTTTGTAGTGTTATACCCAATTTTTACTTCTTTATTTAGGCTTTATATATATATATATATATATGTATATATATTTTAATGATACAACATTGTTTAGATTATATGACTTATCATATAAAATGTTCATACTATAAGGTCATTATCTCATCCTTATTATATTAAAAAACTAAAATAACTTGATAGATTAGATAGTATTTGTAGTGTTACTCTCTATTTTTCTTCCTCATTTAGGTTTTATATTAAAAAAAAAAAACCAAAATATACTTTAATGATGCAACATTCTTTAGATGATGTGATTTATCATATAAATTATTTTTACTATAAGGTCTCTATCGCATCCTTACTCTATTAGAATTGAATACGTGTGTGTGTGTGTATATATATATATATATATATAGTTAAGATCACATCAGTACAACATGATTTTAACATCAGATATTCATTTATTAACCCTTAGATCACATTAACTGTTCAAATATAAAATAAGTGGCATATTAAAATCCTATTTAAAAAAAATAAATTATGCCACGATCTAATAATTAATAAATATAATTTTAAATTTTAGATTTTGATATGATCTAAAAACTGATATTATTTATAATATTAAAGATTTGATTTGAACTTAACTATAAAAGTTATAAGCCCCTAAATTTTGTAAAATGATCATAAAAGCATTCGTTAATGGTTGTAGATTCTTTTACTAAAAAAAAGATAAAAAAAGAAAATAAAAAGAAGTCTAAACATTGTACACCAACGGAGGAAAAAATAAAATAAAATGAAATAAAATTCATTTATAATTTATTTTAATAAAATCATTAAACGAGTCAATGTTCATGTGATGAATTTCTTAAAGTTTAGGTAATATCATTAGATTCATTCTAGTTAATATTAGATATTTTCTCAATTACATTAACCAATTGATCTTTTTCCTATTTTATTTTATAGCATTTGTTTTTTTGGGTAATATTTTATTGCATTTGTTGATAAGCTTTCCTGAATGACACTGTATCTTTCTAAATAATCCAATTGAAATCTTCTATTTATTAAATATGATATAATTACTAGATCTATACTCCAGATTCAAGATTCTTTAATTTCCTTTTTTTCTTTCTTTTTTCCCCCTTCAAGATATGTTTGGATAATAATAAAATTAATAAGAATTTAATTTTTTTGGAAAAGTGATCACTCTTTTGTTTAGATATTTATTGTGAGGTAAAAAAATATGGGCCTAGGAAATTAGAATTCCCACAAATATAGAAAAATATATGGGAAAATTGTTCATACCTATAAATGTATCATTTTAAAAATCTCAAAAAAAATAATTTTAATTTTTTTTTAAAATACATATTTATCCTTAATTTATTATATAATATTAAATTTAATTACTTAATTTATTATATAATATTAAATTTAATTACTTACAAGTTCTAACTTTCCTATTATTCACTAAATATATCAGTTGAAAAATTAATTCTCAAAAAACTAAATCCATAAAATTAAATTTTAAAAATCAAAATTTCCCTTAATTTTGATACTTTTCGAATATGAATGAATAATATTTCCCACAATATGCGTCTTTGCAGGGGCATAGCTATTCTTTGGGCACGAGGGGGCCCTGCTCTTTTTAATTTTTCTTTCTAAATATGTGCATTTAAATATATTTTATGTTCGTATTTTATATTTTACATATTTTCCCCCTATATTTTATTAGATTTCCTTGTAAATTACATATTACTTTTTAAAGTTGGTAATTATCTAACATATTAAAAAAAAAAGTTTGTAATTATCTATTAGTGATCATTAAAACAATTAAAATACAATGTTAGATAATTAATGGGTTTGTCATTTGGCTTTAGATGGTCAATCATGTCTATTAAGATTTATTTTATTTTACTTTTTTAGAAAAAAATTAATTTTTTATCCGAAATAAAACTATTTATAGAGTGTAAGATTATGAATATTTTCCCATTACATTGATAAATAAAAAAAATATATCTATTAATCTGTGCTTGTTTTGTTTCATTTATTTCAAAGAAAATGAAATATGCATATGAAGTACATGTATAGATTTAATTTATTTTCTACACAAGTTATTTCAAATATTATTTTTTATAAATAATAATTAATTTTTTGACCCTCACCCTACCATTTCTAGCTCGATCGTGTGTGTGTGTGTGTGTGTGTGTGTGTGTGTGTGTATATATATATATATATGTATGCGCGTGTGACTATGCACAGATTAAAAAATTGCATCTTTTTTTTTTTTTTTGGTAAATTTAAAATTACATTGGTAGGTTCCATGCTGCTGAAATGAATTATATAGAAGATATTTGACAATCTGCAGATCTGAATTATGATGGGAAGGTCTCCACCTCTTTTCACGTCCAAAAAATGGTATTTTCCTATCTATCATATTCATCGGCATAAGATTCCCATCATTTTTATACAGCCGAATAATTTGTAGCTCAGGCTGCCCTACATATTTACTGGTTGTTTGTTTATTTTAAAATATGAAAATTTAAATTGGAAATCATTGCCGAAGGAAATTCGGCTGCCTCGAGACTCCTCCAGGCGACGTATTTTACTGGTACAGAAATCTTGGAAATTGAGATATATATATATATATATATAACGGGATGTTCTTATTTTAAAATTACTATTTTTTCATGGTTTAAGTTATAAATTTCAGTGTTTTACAGGACAATACAGTGGTAAAAATTGCTATATATATTTTTTTAATAGTAAGATCCGAGTTCCCATTTCATGATTAAAAAATAAAATAAAATAAGAGTGGGGAGAATCTCCTCCATTAGGCAGAAATTAGGGACGCCAACAAAATCTCTTCCCATTTTCTTATCTTTTTGAATTCTATTTTATTTTATATTTTTCTCTTGATTTGGACATGAAGCTTGAACCGAGCTGAACAGCCCAGTAAAAAAATTGAAATTTAGGCTGTTTAGCTTTTTTATTTTCAATTTTTAAAATATTATTTTAAAAATAAAAAATAAAAAATTATTTTTATTTATTTTATAAAAATAAAGATGTTTGATCAGTTATATGAAGACAGTTTCTAAACTAAAAACAGAAAATATAAAATATTATTTTAATATTTTTTAAATTTTATTTAATTTTTAATTTGTTTTCTAAAATTATTTTTAACAAATAATGACTAAACAAATTTATTTTTGTTTTAAAAATAAGTTTTTATTTTATATAATAAAAATTAAAATAAAAAATTATTTTAAAACTAATTGATCGAACAGGCTAAATAACACAGATTCCTTATTTTCACTTTTCATTTTCAAAGGAAAAAAAATTAAAAAAGCCAATACACATATTTGAATATATATTTTGTTTTGTTATACAATGGTGTAATTTGCTTTAAATATATAAATACGCATATTAAAAATTATTATTTTTCCAAAAATAAAATCAAATTTAACATTTCTGTGTCTTTTATTTTTATTTTTACCCCAAAAAAGTGTCTTCTTGTTTTTAAGTTTTCAAACCAAAAATATAATACTTCTTTTTCAGTGAAACTCGCATGAAGTTTTGAGCCGTTATAAGTGGCAGCTTTTAATCAACGCTCCTTTCTTCCCGTATCGACATTTCTATCTGAAAGATAATATATATATATTTTATTATTATATCTAATTTATTTTATTATTATTATTATATCTCTAAAAGAGAAATAAAATAACGGCAATACAAAAGAAGTTCAAAGACAAAAATAGCCCACAACAGGGGTACTTGTTTCGGGTGTTTGCAGAACAAGGCAAGGGGTATTTGTGGTCAATTGAGCAGAATTGAGCTTCAGTTCTGATGTTGGTTCAAACTTGTCAGCGAGAGCCTTGGCGGCTTTTGTATTGACCTCTCTCTCTCTCTCTCTCTCTCTCTCTGTCTCTCTCTCTCCTTCTGTTATCGTATAAATATGCAATATTCTTTTATCAATTTTTTATTTTCGTTATTTTTTGTTACATCTGGGTTTTGCTGGAAAAACCTTTTGGAGTCAATTGGTATGTTCTCGCCGTCTCCTTTGAATCTCAACCTTCTTCTTGAATTATTCATTCTGGGTTCATCGTTTCCATTTGACTGTAATTCTCTGTTTCAGGTATTATGTTATATGTTTGAAGAATTTGCCGAATCAGATCTATTGAGAGGTTGGTCAACGCTTTGTTATTGTTAGAACTCCTATTATTTACCCTCTATTGGAAAGTTATTGTGGAATTATTTTAGTTTTTGTGAGTTAAGTTAAATGTTAGAGTTGCAAATAAGCGATTTTTCAAAGGGTCATTTCTTTTACCTGAAACATTTCTTTATGGTAATCCATGAGAAACATTTTGCGACACTATCAGTTATTATTTACAAGCTGAGCTTTTAAGGATTTAAGCTGGTGGGTTACAGTACTTTTATGATGAATTTGAGTCGCTCCATGAAGGTTTCTATATCTTTTTTTGGAGTTTTGTCTGCTGTATTATTTATTTTCATTGGTGTTTAGGTTTGATGTAATATTTTCAGAGTTGTCTAACACTACATTTCTAACGTCTCATTTTTTTTATTTTATTTTTTAATGAATATGGGTTTTGATAAAATAACCACATTTTAACCATATAAAGAAATTTGGTAAATTGCGTTGCCTGTAATTGATATTTCAATATAAATGCAAGGGGTTGGTTGCTTTGTTTGGGTAATTACATGTATCTATAGATTGTCCAATATATTTGCCCTTTTTTTTTTTTTTTTTTTTTTTTCCTTTTTGGTTAATATATGGCTAACTTGATGTTAATTTTATAGGAGCTTAGGGCTTGGGGCTTAAGAGGATGGATTGGTTTATGTAAATTTCAAAAGATATAACTTTTGGAGAGGCTTTTAAGATAATGTTTTCCATTCAGAAGGGGAGATGCTCATGGTCTCTCTATGCAACAATTGCTTCAGTTGTGGCATTGGTTTCTGTAGTTCATCTCTTCTGGTTTCCTTTGACGCCTTCACTTGATTACTTCAGACTAGTTCAGAAGACTTGTGTCCCAATTAATGGATCTGCTGACGCATCCATCAAAAATATCAATGAAAGCAAACAACAGCCTATTGACCTAGAATATCAGTTTCCAGCTGACTTGCACAAGGCAGTTTTTTATTGTGGTGCACCATGGAAGGCAGAAATTGGGCGGTGGCTTTCTGGTTGTGATTCAATTACTAAAGAAGTTGACATTGTTGAGGTGATGAAAATAATCTGTGGATGAATATTGGCTTATGTATAGAATATTGCATCCTAAAAGCGGGGCTGGGGTGTGTACATGACATTCTTAAAACTTGATGTGACATGCAGTCAAGCTGTCGACATGCCTATGGTTTTCCTTTTTTCTAACTTTGCCATCCAGAGAAAGTATAGGGTTGCTAGTGATTTTTGTGAAATATTTATTTGTTTCTTAATTGATTGTTTCTCTTGGCAGACAATAGGTGGCAGTGGTTGCAAAAATGACTGCAGTGGTCAAGGTGTTTGTAATCAAGAATTGGGACAATGCTGGTGCTTTCATGGATATAGTGGTCAGTACTATCTTTTTCTTCTGCTATTTATTTATTTTTGGTATGAAGAATGAGGAATAAGAAGTGAATATATAAGTGAATGCTATTTCCATTTTTCCATCTCTATAATTAGAACCATAAATTTAGTTAGAAAATGCATGCTTGTGACCCAAGTTGATGTACTTTATCAGATATACCATAATGATTATAAGTGCAAGCTGATTGAAGTAGCAAGACAAGAAGATACCTTGCTACAGAGCTATATTTAAAAAATGGAAACATTTAAACATTTTTCCTGTCAATGTATGTACTTTAAGCTATTATATTTAGCTTTGTAATTTTATTTTCTTGTTGAAAAATACCACAAACTATAAGACATCCTTAATTTGTAAATTCATACCTAGTGTACTGGTTTGTTATCTGCAAGGGCTTGAGAGGTTAGATTTCTCATTTGTCAATTAAAGGTGTGTTTCTTTCCTTTCTTCCCTGTCCTGGGGATTAATTCAACCAAAGGATATCATAAGGTTTTAATTCTGTTCAATCATCACATGATTCATAGTCAAACCATTTATAGTTTTTGGATGAAACCTATAATTTATTTCTTGGTGCATTACCTAGAATTAATTTTTGCATAGCATTACTTGCATAGAATTGTCAAATTGCAGCAAACCCCCTGGCTCTAGTACTTATCTTCTGTCTCTCACCAGAGAGAGAATGCCACTAGTTTCTGAATACAATTAGTTATATTATTCCAAAGGAAAAGGAGAACATTTTTTTTTTTTCAAATTTTTTTCCCTTTTCGAAAACCAGAATTTGTGGTTATGCTCTCATGATAAACCATATCTTATTTGTTAATAAATTCTGCTAAATTGCAGGGGAAGGATGCTCTGAGAGACAACAGTTGGACTGCAACTTTCCAGCATCACCAGAGCAACCATATGGGAGATGGGTTGTTTCAATTTGTTCTGCTTATTGTGACACAACAAGAGCAATGTGCTTCTGTGGGGAAGGCACAAAATACCCAAATCGTCCAGTGGCTGAAGCATGTGGCTTTCAATTTAAGTAAGTGTAGTCAGATCCTAACAAGACTTTATTTATTATGAAAATTCTGCCATCAGGACACCCTGATAGGATTTTGGTGTGGACTCATAGTCACACATATTGCGGGAGATTTTTGAGCTTTTTCTCCTGCGACATATTGCATTACTGTAAGTCTTCACCAAAATTCTATCAGAGTTTCCTGATAAGAGACTGACTTCTCTTTATTAAGAACCCTATATGACCAGCAATGCTAAATGCTTATGTCAGGTTACCTTCTGATCCAAATGCTCACAAACTGTCTGATTGGACCAAAGCTGACCTGGATAATATATTCACAACGAATATCAGCAAACCAGGATGGTGCAACGTGGATCCAGCTGAAGCATATGCCCTCAAAGTGAAATTCAAAGAAGAATGTGACTGCAAATATGATGGTCTTTGGGGGCGGTTCTGTGAAATTCCTGTGCTATCTACTTGTATCAATCAATGCTCTGGACACGGACATTGTCGTGGTGGATTTTGCCAGGTAAATGCTTGTTTTCTTGTAGTGCATGAATTTTAGGTTTCTAAGTGCATATTTGCGAGTGTTTTTTTAGAGCTAAAAGCATTAATTTGAGAAAATAGGTATTTGACATGAAGTTGGCAAAAAAAGAAAAAGAAGTGCTTTTTGGATGGAAAAAAGCACTTTCAGTGCTTCTCTTAGAGGCATCAAGTTAGGTGCTTTTCCAAAACAAAAAGTCTTCATATTTTTTTTGTACTGCATGAATTTTAGGTGGCTGACACATTGATTCCTCTCCGGATCAACTTTTGAAGTATATGCTTGAATTTGGAGAGAAAACTTGGTCAACCATCTTTTCTCATTCAGCATAAGAAACAAAATAAGGAATAGGTTGGAAGAAATATTAGTACCATTTTCTATTTTCTTTGTTGACATATCCTTTCGCCTTTCTTTACTATCTACTGCCTAAACTGAGTTCCTGTACATTCCAGTGTAGTAGTGGTTGGTATGGAGTCGATTGCAGCATTCCATCAGTTGTATCATCAGTTAGAGAGTGGCCTCAATGGCTTCGACCAGCTAAGATTGATGTACCGGATAGTTTAAATCTCACAGGAAAAGTTGTCAACCTTAATGCTGTGGTCAAAAAGAAAAGACCCCTTATATATGTTTACGATTTACCCCCAAGCTTCAACAGCCTGCTTCTTGAGGTTAGCATGAACTTGAATGTGATTTCTTGATGCTGACAAGAGTAAGTCTCTTAGTTTTCTTAATGTATTCTTGTAGGGGCGCCATTATAAGTTGGAGTGTGTAAACAGAATCTATGATGAGAAAAATGCAACACTATGGACAGAACAGCTCTATGGTGCTCAGGTACTACTTGAGCTGAGATTAGTGATCCTCTTATAAAGATATAATACACTAAGAATTTTCTCTTGTGGTTCTCTTTTGGTTTGCAGATTGCACTCTATGAGAGTATCTTGGCTAGTCCATACCGCACTTTAAATGGTGAAGAAGCAGATTTCTTCTTTGTTCCTGTTCTTGATTCATGCATTATCACCCGAGCTTATGATGCTCCTCACTTGAGCATGCAGGTATCTTTACACAGTCATTATATATGTGTGTTACTACTTGTATATATATATATATATATCTGTATAAAATATATATCTGTATAATGTGTATATATATATATATATATATCTGTATTACCAAAGCATGTGTATATATACAAAGTGCTCTGGTAGACAATTTGATCATGTTCTTCAAGTATTTGCTTCTCCACCTTACCAGCATTACTGTTATGTTTTTAGAACTTTCTACTACTTTTGGGGTCAGATGGCTAATCTGTACTTCAACCCTGGAACTGCAATAGAATAGGACTTCCTAACTATCCACGATATGTTGTCTGTATTGAATTCAACATTGATTAAACTATTTTATCCAAAATTGATAACAAATAAAAAATCTGGTTCTAAATTTTTCCATTGGAGGCATGGGAAAAATAAGACTAATCATGGGAGAGAAGGAAAGGAAGCTTGGCATGAATCTGTACTAGCAAGCTGACCATCAATTTTGAGATTTATCGTCAAGTGCTCTAGGCTTCTTACCTTTGGCTGCTTTCTCTTAACTAAAATTTGAACCTCTCTCTCTCTCTCTCTCTCTTTCCTGTGTTCTTCTCCGTTCTTCTTTTTTGGCTTTCTTTCTCTTATAGATCCAGATTACTCTGGAGAACTGGGTCTCTTTAGATGTTAATTTGGGTAATTTTGTATGCTTAAGTCTCCATTATTGGAATAGGGTTTCCTTTATATATATATATATATATATTCTTTTTTTTTTTCTTCCCCTCCCGAGCCCCACCCTCCAAACTATGTGTACAGTTATGAAAAATTGTTGGAAAGAAATAAAAAACCATAAAAACACTGTTGACCAATTGCCTTTTCTGTAGAGATCTTGTTCTTTGTTTACATCTTAATTTTAGGTGAAAATCAAGAAAGAAAAAAACTTGCTTCTTGTCCAAGTTGGTCAACTGGCGTACCAATTACAGGATAAGAATTTAAGATATCAGACAATTCAAAGTTTCAAATCTTATTCAATCCAATCTATCGTTTCTTATCTGCTACACCAAAATAGGCACTTAAGGTTATTCACAATTGTCCGTACTCAAAAAAATAATGCCAGTACTCAGTCCTTAAGACAAAGGATTTCCAATCCTAAAGCTCATCTAATTGTTGATTTCTTCCTACTAAGTGCGTTCAAGCATGTGACTCTTATTCAGGTACATGAATGAGAAAAAAGACTTTAAACCCTCAACTTAGATCAATTGTAAATATTGAATTTTTTCTCCTAATTTTTTTTTTCTTTCCAAATTTCATAACAAAGTTCTTCTGACCAGTTAGGAATCGTGGGATACTCTTATTTTTCAAAAATTGAAGCTGCACTTGCTTGTATATACCTTTCTCCTTGCTCCTTAAAATAGTATCACACATGTGCAACTGAGGCTGTTTGATTTGAATTTTCTTTGTTTTTATGTGTAATTCCTCTTACATATGTGCACGATGATATAAAATTTTCAGGAACATAGGGGCTTGAGAAGCTCTCTCACTCTCGAATTTTATAAGAAGGCGTATGATCACATTGTTGAACAATATCCTTTTTGGAACCGCTCATCTGGAAGAGACCATTTGTGGGTATGATGCAAATAAAAAAATTATTTATTTCCATGGTGGTGAAATTGAAAAGAGAGAATGGTTAATTTCTTTGCTAGTTTAGAGCATGTTTACAATGTATATGCTAATGATGTCACCTCTATATCTGAGGGCAGTTTTTTTCATGGGATGAAGGTGCGTGCTACGCCCCTAAGGAGATATGGAATAGCATGATGTTGGTTCATTGGGGTAATACAAACTCGAAGCACAACCATTCAACAACAGCCTATTGGGCAGATAACTGGGATACTATTTCTTCTTCTAGAAGGGGCAAACATCCATGCTTTGACCCTCAAAAGGATCTTGTGCTTCCTTCCTGGAAAATTCCTGATGTTAACTCTATAAGCAAAAAACTTTGGTCTAGGTACTCATCTGATTTAAAGTGTTCTCATCAATTGGTTCTTTTTCCTTACCTTTTGCTTAGGTAAACAAATTAGTTTCATTGAGATTGTTTGCTCTCAGGCCCCGTGACAAGCGGAAGACATTATTTTTCTTCAATGGAAATCTAGGACCTGCTTACCAAAATGGAAGGCCAGAAGCTTCGTAAGTCTACCATAGAGATGTTATGGAAATCTTGTTGCATAATGAGTTGGTTCCAAATCATATGTGGACAGCCTAACAAGTGTCTCATATTAGTAGTGCTTTTTCTATTTTTCCTTTTTTTCTGTTAATACTTTTGAGAAGTCCCATAAATGATCTTTTGAGACAGTGATATTTATTGAGTGGTCAAAGAGTTTTTGGAAGGTTAAGTTTCCAGTTTCCTTCACAGCTATAGATTTATCATTTCAAACTTCCCAGAGAATATCATGCACTTTTTGGGGATATTTATACAGGTATAGCATGGGAATCAGACAGAAACTGGCTGAAGAATTTGGCTCAAGCCCTAACAAGGATGGCAAGCTTGGGAAGCAACATGCAGAAGATGTGATTGTTACCCCAATACGCTCCAAAAATTATCATGAGGATTTAGCCAGTTCTACTTTCTGTGGTGTATTTCCAGGGGATGGTTGGAGTGGTCGAATGGAAGACAGTGTTCTGCAAGGGTGCATCCCAGTGGTCATTCAGGTACTATAGTTTTCTTTTTTTGTTACTTTGCCAGTGTAGACTAGAGTCCTATATTACTCATAGAATATTCCCTAGTATTGTTTAGTAATATGCGGATTTAGGTCTTGGGAACCACCAACCAACCATCAAACTGTAGGTGGATTTCTAGATTGACTGACCGCTAAGGTGCATGTGGAAATCAACAGTATTAGAAGACCACTTTTGGCATTTTTCAGAGAGTCCTGGTGGATCATTACATTAGTAGTATTAGAAGATATTATTTAGATTATCATAGGGGTATCAAATCTAAGCTTTCAAAATTAGAGGCTGAGAACCACTGAGTTCTATTTAAATTCTGCACATGCCCAAAGACTCAAGTACCATGCCCAAAAACTTTGGAGTTTTTATTGCTACTGCCCAAGGGCTTAAGCACCATGAAGTGGGTTATGACTTGGGCGTGTTTATTTCTACTGATCACACCTTAAGCTTTGGTGATGGCTGAGGAGTGGGTGAAGAATTCGATAAGTTTTCTACTTCTCTCCATTGCAATCTAAGGTACAGTCTAGGTGAGGATTAGATAGTAAACTGAAAGCCCTGAGTGTCTTGTGTACTAAATTCTTCGGACAGGTTTCGGACCAAATGCAGTCTCATTTTTGTTGGTTGTGTTCCATGCCTTTCACTTGGCCTTTGTATATGTTCGTTGACATAACATGGGTCATGGGTAAAGGTATAGCTCCTGCATATTCCAAAATTGTGGAAACCTCTCAAAAAACAGCTATGAAACTCATGGATGCTCAGTCTTGACACTCTTTCCCTATGCTATATGATAATGGATTTAACATTTATAGTCTATGTTAACTATAGTATCATCTGGTATCATCTGTAGCCTTGATCTATGTACCTGAGCCTTTAGTTTAAGATTTTTTGAATTGATGTTAACTTAGCATGGTATGACAGCCTAATTGTATAATTAGTCTGCCTTAATATACATAGTTGAGTCCACTTCCTAATAAGCTAAGCTTTTCACATTGCTAGGAATGGAATAGTATACATAGTTGAGTCCACTTCCTAATAAGCTAAGCTTTTCACATTGCTAGGAATGGAATAGTATACATAGTTGAGTCCACTTCCTAATAAGCTAAGCTTTTCACATTGCTAGGAACGGAACAGTTTACTAAGTTACTGAAATAAGATGAATATCAAATTTCAAGAGAGGTTCAATTGGTGTATTAGTGTCCCTGTTACTTTGTCATGTACCCGAACAGTCTCTGTGTCAGTTATGTCACAAGGCAAGCCTGGTGCAAGTGCATCTGCTTAACCATATAACGTTCTGCAATATAATAATGTTTCAGTTCTTTGGCATAGTTTATACGAATCTGTATAAACGGTTACCAAGTTTAATCATGAGCCTACATTTAATGAAAAAGTCACAATCATTTTTGTTCTGAGGTGTGAGGTTGACATCCAAAACTTTCTGGAGATTTTCTTTGTTTGTGTCAATAAGTTGTTGTGGTTTGCTGGATTTTTAAGCATGGTGTTTTAATTAAAGAGGATCAATCTATAATCAAATAAAAACAACTTTCTTATAACTTGTTCTATTGTGTTTAGGATGGGATTTTCCTGCCATATGAGAATGTGCTCAACTATGATAGCTTTGCTGTTCGGATACGTGAAGATGATATTCCAAATCTTATAAATATTCTCCGGGTAACTTTTTCTAGTAAGGTTAAAGAGAATTTGTTGAAACTAAACAGCATTAAACCTACTTACTAACTGGTGGCCTTCTGAATCCTCTAGGCATTTAATGAGACAGAAATAGAATTTAAGCTAGCCAATGTGCAGAAAATTGGGCAAAGGTTCTTGTATCGTGATTCTGTTATGCTTGAGGCCAAGAGGCAAAAGGATGCATATGGCCGTGTGGAAGATTGGGCAGTTGAGTTCTCAAAATTAGTTGAAGATGATGTCTTTGCAACATTTGTACAGGTATGCATCTTCCCTTGCCAAATTGAACAATTTTTTATTTTAGAATCATGCTTGGTAATTGACTAAAAGTTGATTTTAACTTTCTGAGTTTCATAGATTTGATTTTCACTGCATTTATTTATCATTTTTAAACATGGCTGAAGTTAAAACGAATGAGTGGAAAAGTTCACACAGGAGAGAGAAATATTTTTGTCTAAGTATAGTAACTGTTTCTTCAGGTTATATGTGAAGTTGGGTCACTGCATGCTTGTATCTCTTTTCTTTGTATTTAAACTTGCTGTCCCATTGTTTCCTTTTTTTTTTTTTTTTTTTTTTTTTTAAAGGTTTTACATTACAAGTTACATAATGATCCTTGGAGGCAACTTACTGGGGTAAACAAGGAGTTCGGATTATCTCGAGAATGTTATACAAATACCAAGTGAAGAGCGATTCTAACAACTAGAACTAATTCCGAAGAGATTGTCATATAGCTGAAAGGCTTTTATGTTCAAGACCAATTCAGATGAACAAGTGCTTCAACAGAACAAAGTGCAGCATCCAATTAGATACCTTAAAAGCCACACCTTCGTAGTCTCTTGAGGGAGACTACTTTCTAGCCAAGTGAATACAAAATTTATTTATTCATTTATTTTTCCATATGAATGTGAAATTTGTAACTTTGAATACCTTTTAGAAACAGAAGTATACAAGCGAGTTCATTTTTTCTTTGTTGTGAAAGGATAAGTCAAAAGTTAAATAAATTTTGAGTAAAAAATTCAATAAATTTTGTTCATTATGGTTATATGGGAACTCTGTTAATTATCATGCGAAACAAAATTGTGATGTGGTGTTCCCAATGTAAAAATAGATGGTATATGAATTATGGTAGGTTTTTTTTGGGCTGTGAGAAGTATGATGATGGGTGTGAATTATTTATCTAGTTGATGATGGGTGTGAATTATTTATCTTGTTTACTATATATATATATTTTACTTTTAAGAACGTTAGAGAATTTTTAGGATTAAAATGACAACTGATGTTAGAAAAAATAAAAACAAAACTAAAAAAAATGGTGAAAACGAAATTATCAGGTGAGAATTTATATTTGAACCTTTTAAATAAAAATAGGAATTAAGAAGTGACTTATGGTTTATAATCTTCAACATAGTATTTCGTCTTTCTTTTTAAAACAGTTTATCAGTTTTCAACATTAAAAAAAAAGAAAAAAAAAAAAGTATTTGGTCGTTATCAATGTACAAGCAAAGCAAGTTTTTTTTTTTTTTTTTTTTTTTTCCTTCCTGTTGAAAGGTTTTGGTCATTTAGCCATGAGAAGTTCTTTTATTAATTTTAAATTCTATATAGTATTGCTTTTTACACACTACCATTTAAATATATAAAAAATATAACATAATTTTATAAAATATTTCTAATACTTAAAATATTCATAATTCATAGAGTTTTAATGAAGATAAAAAAGTGTATATATATATATATATATTTTTACAAGTCACATACAAATCAAACACTACTCCACAAAAACTATTCACAATGCTTTTGAACGAAATTGATAGTCATGAAAATTCCACAATTTTTTTTTTTTTCCATTTAGAATACTTTTGAGCAATGGAAAGATGTATTCGTTGCAGTGGTCGGTTTCAAAATTATAAATGTTTCTAAAATTGTTGGGTCATATATTTTTGAACACATTTGAGATGTTCAGTCACATATTTTTGAATATATTTGAGATATTCACACCTGAAAATGTCCAGTCATATTCTTTTTAATGCATTTAAGATGTTTAGTCGTATAATTCTAAACAAATCTTAGATATTCATATTTGAAAACGTTCGATCGTATACTTCTAAATATATTTAAAATGTTTAATCACATATTTCTAAATTCATTTGAAATGTTCAATCTTATACTTCTGAACACAAATATGTTTAACTAGTAAATATCCTTAATAGTAATTTTAAATGAGGCAAAAAGATAAATTTATAATGGAACTATATAAAGTTAATTTTGTAGTGTAATTGGAACTTTTCTTTAGTAATAGATGTCTTCTTCACATTAGGCATTGACAAGTTTTACAAGGGGCAAATTAAAAGTAGTCTCCAATATACTCTTCTTCACATTTATTTCGTGACATGTTTTTATTTTTGAGGACCAAAGTGCATGTTTGAATTAGTCAACCAGAGAGCGTTTCTAATGGTATTGCATTTTCTCATTACAATATTAAAAAATAGCATAGTTTGACATTTTGTGCTTTTCAATAGCACAACGATGCCTTAGCTACAATAAAATTAGTAAGGCCCACGTTATTAAATAATATAATTTTAAATTTTTAACCTTTTCAAAGTGTTAATTAGGACCCAGTCTAACACTTTTTTTCCACCATTTTTTACCTATACTATTGGAGATGCAATGCTGAAATATAACATTGGCATTCTTATTTACCATTGAAAAGGGTATGCCAATGTTAAAATTTGGAAATATCAATGAAAAATGACATTGTCATTGGAGATGCTACGAAAAACTAAAGACAAATCAAACTTCAGTTCGCCAAAAAATAAATATTAAGAAAAAGAAGGATAAACCTAACTTCTTAAGGTTAGTTTACCTGTTTAGAAGGTGAAGTCATGACCATTCTCAATAGCATAAATATTAGTAAACAAATTACTAATAAGTTCCACCATAACATTGATTAACGGTATGTTTGGGTAAAGGAAAAGTTATTAGGAAACTAATTCCTTTGGGAAAGTAATGACTTTCTTTTGTTTGGATATTTATTTTGAGGTAAAAAAATGTGGGCCCAGGGAATTAGATTCCCACAAATGTGGAAAAATATGTGGGAAAATTATTCTCACCTATATAGGTATCATTTTAAGAATTCCAGAGAAAATAGTTTTAAAATTTTTTTAAAATACATATTTATCCTTAATTTATTATACAATATTAAATTTAATTACTTATATGTCCCAACTTTCTTTTTACTTACCAAACAGATCAAGAGAAAAATAAATCCTCAAGAAACTAAATCCTAGGAAACTAAATACCGGGAATCAGTTTCCTTCAGTTACTTTCCCTTTTACCAAATAGGCCGTAAAGGTCATTCAAAAAACTTCAAGGCATATATGCCTTTCAAAGAAATATAGAGAGAAAAGAAAAACAAAGGCTTGTTTGGCCATGTAACTAGAAGAGGGCTTGTTGCAATTATTTAATTATTTGTTTTTTTTGTTATAATTGTTTTTCCTTGAATTAGTCTCGGATAAGGTCAATGTAATCCTTTAAATTATGGAAGTAGTGGAGTTTAGTTAGGATTCTTTTAGTTTAGGTAAATAACATGTAATTTATGTAGGCTTAGTATTAATATGTTCAGTATGTTGAAATTAATTAAAACTCTTTGAGTAATTAGAGGTTTCGATTCCCTCAAATAATCAAATATATCTTTTAGTTTGTCATACTTTCCATTTAACTTAGAATAGGTAAACAAAAGCAGACTACAAACACTTTGTATGTACCAAAGTGGTATTAGAGCCTGGGCATGGAGTAGAGAGTTGAGATGCTTGAACGAGTAATAGTGTCACTTTTCACCAATCATAAAGAACTCATGGCAAAAATGACAGAGATGTTTACTGCAATATCTACTAGTATGGATCAAGCAATGAGTCACCAATCAAGGAAAAAGAAGGATCTTCACAAGCCCCAACTCCAATGCATGAAGGATGATAGCAAAATAGTGGACATCAACAGATAGATTCACTAAATTCTTATGCACCAAAATTTGTAAAACTGGATTTTCCTTGCTTAAATGGGAAAGAAGATCCTACTAGTTGGTTGTGTAGAGAAGAACAACTTTTTCAATTTCATGATATGTCAAAAGCTGATTGAGTTAATCTTTACATCCTTCCATCTTGAAGGTGATGCTCAATTGTGATTTCAAATATTGAAACAAGAAGATATTATTGTTTGGGATGATTTTAAAGAAGCCATTTTTCTCATTTTGGTCCTAATCAATTTTGTGATTTCTTTGGAGAACTCATTAAATTGCAACAAAAGGGGAGTGTGTAGGAATATCAAACTCACTTTGAGAAATTACTTGCAAAAGTTTGTCATCTTCCACAAGTTAACAAATTAGTTGTTTTGTGAGTGGATTGCAGGATTCTATAAGCGTAGATGCACAAGCAAAGAGACCTCCTATTTTATTTCATGTAATTAGGTTGGTTCGATTATATGAGGCTAGAGATCTATCACAACAAAAAAATGAGGATCCAAACTACAACTCATTAACCACTGGAATAACTGCTTAGAATAACAAAAGAGATTATATTTGTTGAGAATGAAAAAAATGTATTCATACGATTCTCATTGTGCATCAAAGGAAATTATCACCTGTAGACATTCAAGAACAAAGAAATAAAGGACGTTGCTACAATTGTAAGGAAAAGTGGAAACAAACAGGGATATCATTGTACGAAATTATTTTTGATTGTGTTTTGTCTAGATGAAGCTGATGAAGATTTGATCATCAAGGAAGAAGAGATTAGTGATGGGAAATGAGGAAGCCAAGGAGGTGACCATTATTCAAATTCCACATGCAGGGATAAAGTGTTGAATAAAATTACCTTGAGAACAAACGTGAAAGTCAAAGGGGAGGAAATGTTGTGGTTATTTAATTATTTATTCTTTATTTTAATTGTTTTTCCTTGATTTAATTTTGGATAAGGTCAATGTAATCTCTTAAATTATGGAAGTAGTGGAAATAGTGGAGTTTAGTTAGGATTCCTTTATAGTTTGGGTAAAATAATGTGCAATTTATAGCCTATATATTGGCTCAGTATCAATGTGTTCTATATGATGAAATTAATTAAAACTCTTTAAGTTATTATTGGAGGTTTTTATTCCCTCAAAGAATCAAATATTTCTTTTAGTTTGTTATCTTTTCCATTTAATTCAGAATAGGTAAAGAAAAGCAAATCACAAACACTTTAGGGTTTTTTTTTTTTTTTTCTTTCTTTCTTTTTGAATTCTAGGATACAATCTTTTTTCTTTTTCTTTTTCCTTTTTTAGAACACATTGTGTGTTATCTTATATTATATATATTGAATTTTTTTTTTCTATAAAAAGGTATTTGTTCATGCATATAAATAATTTACAAACCTACCCATAAAAGGACAGACATAAATTCTTGTTTACACATTTATCTTTTAACGACAGAGAAGTAATTTTTTTTCTTTTTTTCTTTTTTTATTTTTTACAAGCATATGCTTTTAAAGATAGACATGTAAATTAACCAATGCCCACATTTTGGTGTGGAACGAATGCATTTTATATCAAAACCATATATATTTTGATATAGAAAGATGATTATATTAAAAAAAAGCATATACATACTCAAGAATATATATTTAATATATATTTTGACTTAGAAGATTGACTATATTGAGAAGAAACATTTTACATACTCAAAAAGATTGGAAACTAGAGCTTGTGGAACATAACTTTCCCACGCCAGGGATAGTACACATAAGATGTTTGACTATATGTTTTTGAAAGCAATTTTCAAAAGCCAAAATAACAAAAAGACAAAACTAGAAACAACAAAAGTTGTCTTTAATTGCTTTGATTATAAGCACCTAATCTCATCTACTTGAATATTGGACACTCACCTTTAATCACATAAAGCTTTATTAATTTTGTTTTTTAAACGAAATGAAATAGTAATTCCACAAAATGCTTATCGGTTTCATTAAACAAATTTTCCCCCAAAGTGCCAAAACTATAATTTAACAAGTAAAATAAACAAATGGTAAGATTATGTAAGAATTACATCCATTGCCCTATGCTCTATCCTGGCCATGGAGTCCATGGATCCTAGATATGAAAAAGTACAAGATACTCATATGATCCGATATGGACTATGATATAGTATGGTTCAGAGATGGAGCATGAGGTTAACCTCGAAATGGATGAAATGAAGATTGTTTGTAGGGCAAGCTCTCTGTGCTATCTATGTCATAGGCCTTCTTAGTATTAGAGTCTTGTTTTCAATAGTTTTGAGCTTGTAGGAACACTTATAGTACCATTAGTTCTGGACTTATTAAAAGTATAAAGATTGATGAGTAGGGAAAAATCAATACCAATGGAAACTTCCTCAAACAACCTTCTTATATTCTCTTCTTCTATTACTCCTTCTCGATCTCTACAATTAAAAGATCCAATTTTTCAAAAATTGACCAGTGTATTCCACCAAATGCTCAAATTAATGCAATAGAGTTACAACTCAATCTTTATAAACTATTTTAGATATCCAATGACGTTCAACGGAGTATCAGGCATTTGTTTACTTCTAGAAAACCACCAGTGAAGAATACATCCAATCTTCACAGATGAATAGCTACATAAATCCAACCACTGAAAAGGAGGAGTTTATTGATCTTGAGATCTCACAAGATCACACAAACACTTGGAAAAAAGAAGGATACACCTTTTTCATTTTGGGGCAGTGAGACTTGTTTGGCCTTTCATGAACAGAGAGGTCTTCCAATAGCAGGAAGACTTGCCCTACTCAACAGTACCTTTTTGAGGTATGAGCATGCAGTAATTGAGATAATTTTGTCAACTTTGAACGCAGGGAGCATAGTGTTGTCATTTTATTCTAACTTCTGTGTTCCATTCCAAGATCCAAATCTATCTAAGCTATTGAAGGTATAGATCCAGATCACTAGTGCTAAACAAGTTAAATTAGCCTATGAAGCAACTCTGCACTACCATACGCCTTCAAATTACAAAATCATGTTGTCTAAGCAAACCAGGCATATTCGATGATGCAGTCCACATTGACGCACAAAGGGTAGATCGCTCCGCTATTGTTAAGATCAATAGATAGATAGCCAAAGAGAAATTAAAGAAATTGATCCCTTTTAGCTATGTAATAAATTATGAAAAGTTACTACAGTCCAATAAGCCACTCCACATGATGGATCCAACTTCTAAAACTCTGCCATATGGCATAGTTATGACAAAGTTTAGAGGCTTTGAAGAAAGCTCAAGCTGAAGCTCAGTAGGAAATCCTATATTTCCCTTCATGGTTATAACCTCCTTACCAAAAGAATAAGAACAGAGTGATATTCCTATCAATTCCCTCTGGTCTAATGGAACTCATTCTTATGTAGTCAAAGTTAATGTACAATTTATATGGGATGTAGCCCCAGACATGTGCGCCCTTGGATGTGATTGATGGCTTCATGATGAAGACTTATATATTGACTCTGACTATGAGGAACTTAGATGAAGAAGGAAAAAGAAATCTTTCTTTTGATCTTCATGTAAGCCTCAAAGAAGATCTTACCATCCAGATGATCCAGACTCTCCATGGATTGGAATACATAGAGATAAGAAACCTTTACTAGTGTATGAGAAACAAATGAAAATCCTTTACAAAGAAAGACATGGAGCTAAGAAATATGCTTATGCAAAGAGATAAGCAGACACCACCACTAGTAGTATGAAAAAATAAAAACAATAAATTCCTAATCCAGAGCCTGCTCCATGTGTGATGTTTTCTCTAGTTTCACCATCATATGATTATGAATTTCTTTCCCTGGAAAGAAAGACTCATCCAACCCATAAGGTTAATTCTCAACCATTTTTGCAGTTAAAAGAGATCCTCCTAGATATCCTATAAGCCTCTTTCTCAAGAAGAAGAAGACTTGAATTGGTACACCTTGAACTTTCAAGCACACAATAAAGCTTCAAAAAAGATTGATACAAAGCTTGATACGATTGTGGCTTAAACTATATTCATTGATACAAGACTTGACTCACTTTCCATTGAACCAAGAAAGATGCATGCCAACTTGAAAGCTAGGATCTAAGCTCTTGACAGAGATCTTAGCTCTCGATAGAGATCTTAGAGACATGACTGACAGTTAGGACATAAGTAGAGAATTGTTTGAAAAAGAGCAAGAAATCAGATAGAAAAAGGCAATATTGATGATGATCTTATTACTTCAAGATATACATTTTTTTGGGAGTATGTCAATGTTTACTACACCATTGTACACACTTACTAGACTTTAAGCATTAACCTCTCAAGATCCTCCAGCTATAGATAAACAAGTTGTTACTGAGCTTGAAAGAAAAAAGGTGAAGGGGAAGTTAGGCCCAATGACACTTCAAAATCCAGCAAAACCAGTCCAAGACCCATGGTTTATGTTTGATGATGTGGAACTAGTCCAAAGAAGAGACAAGGTCCATGAGTTTGGAGCATGGATCGACACACAGATGACAAAGCCTAATGCTAATCTTGAAAGTGTTTAAAGGGACTTTATATCATGGTTCATAGGAACATTAAAAGATTGATTTCAAAGTTTAGGCCTATAAATAATCCCCATTTCAGGATAAACCTTGGACTTCATCTCTGAACCATACCATATCGTATGTTCAAATTGAATCATATGAGCATCTTGTACTTTGTAATATCCATGATCCATGGACTCCATGGAAAGGATAGAGCATATTCGTACTCAAAAAAAACTTTGTGTAATCATAAGAAAAGATTTTGGAAAGAGAAAAGGAAATTAGAAACTCAAATTTTCTAAACACACTGATAGTTTTATTCTTCTAACCAAGCTTGAAGATTACAATTGAAGAATCCTCCATATATAGAGGAAAGAATACAAACATCTGACCTTGACATAAACCGTAGAGAATCTACTTTTACAAAGATAAGTAATCACTTCACACCGAAAGTAAGCAGAGTTAATATGCTTTTACAAAAAGTAAAACACACCAAAATAAAAAGCACGCTATTCTTTGTTTGCATTCAAAGGTCTTGTGCTTGCATTATCGAGTCATGTGCCTAAATTTCAAAGAATGAATCAATGAATATGGTAGAGGAGCAAAAGTGGCCGGAGGCACTGTAGAGCTATAAGGAGCGAAGCTCACAAACACTGGCTGATGGAGGGCGAGATCACATTCACTTGCTTGCCGCTCGCCCTCATAACCACACGGGAGGGTAACGAGACACTGGATACAGTGTACAATAAAGTTTTTATTTAAAGATGGGTTCATGACTAAGCTATAAATTTTCCAACTAAGGAGTTGATGGCATTGCTGACCCCACCATAGTTGTATGGGTTTTAAGAGTTCTATTCCCAGTCTACTCTGATCTCATCAAGGATGTCATTAGGGACCACTATGTCTTTTCCTTTTTCATCTTTCCATTGGATTTCATGTGAATCATTGAACTTTCTGTTTTATGGAGTAGTGGAGTACGAGCTAGCAACCTGCTCATTTGGTAGGATGTAGATACAAAGTATCTGTCGCGCTCCACATATGACTACTGGGGGATTTTCAACCGTACACAAATTCTTTGTTACTAGAGGAGGATGATAATTATTGATTTTAGATGATTGATTAGTCCTCTCATCATCTCTTTGGGCTCATTGTGTATTGTTATCCATTCATAAGCTAAGTTATTTGTCTATAACTAACCTGTTGTTGGATGCTGGAAATATGGACGAGAGCATTGCCTATAGATTGTGGATAGAGAAAATCTACGACACCATGTTAATGATTCAAACCATTCTAGGAAAGTCTAGAGAAGTGAATCTTCCTTTTTTGGATCATAGATATGTTATTCATGAATAAATGATTGAACATATTGACCATACCAAGACCATACAACACCATAAATACTAAAGATGGATTTCTGGAAATCTTGCATGAGGGTATATGCTGAAAGGTATTAGGAATGAAGAACTTAGGTCAAATGACAACTTTAGATAATTTGTACGTGACTTTTGAATTATCTAGGAAACATATATAAAAAAAAAAAGATGAGCCTTTGCAAAGCTTTGAATCATAGTGGTTGATTTTGGATTTTCTAAGCCAGGAGGAAATGATTTTTGGATTTTGCTTTCTGAGGGAGTGGAAAATAAGAACTAGCCATGAGGATAGGGTGATAGGAGGAAATTGGTGAGATTATATGGATAAGTTTTGATTTGGAGATTAAGTCTGAAATGAGGTTCCCATGTCCTTTTATATGTTTTACCACATGGTCATGCCTCAAATACCATTCTTTTAATCTCAGAAGTTAAGTAGTAGGCAAGGCCTTATTTTTTAACTCTATTATCCTTAGGAATGAGGAGTTATCCATCTTAATTAGGAACTTATGGCCAATCAAGTAGAATTTAAATTTCTTAATCACATTCTTTACTACTAATGCCTCCTTGTAGATATAATGATAATGTTGTTATAAAGGTTTGAATTGACTACTCGCAATGAACACAATAATGTTGTCGTCTTGTCTCATCTTCCTCAATCAGAATCTCAACTCCACTAGCATTAATTTAGAGTTTTTTTTTTTTTTGTGTTTTTCAGGGATCTTTAGAGGTGGAGGGTTTTGAACCACTTCTTTTAGCTTCTTTACAATGAACATTTGATTTTTCCCCATAATGGAAGGTTTTATTTCAAAAGCAATAATATCTTGCTTGTCCATTATGATACACAAGGAACAAAATTTCTAACATAATTTACTATTATAAAAAATTGCTATATTTGCTTTTGACTAAGATTTTCATATGAGAAGTTGAATAGCTCTTCTATTATGTGGGCTCCTGGTACAATTTTTCCTTCTGCGAGATGCATATCCAAAAAATCTATTTGGGCCTAACCGATATGAATCTTGAGCTTGGACAACATAATTCCATAAACTTGGACTTCTTTTGTTTTCAACAACAAAAGAATATCATCAATGTAGATAATGGCTGTATGAAATGTGGGCTTTGGATCATAGTCTTCTAAAATAGTGAAGGAGAAACTTTCAAACCAAATGATAGGATTGTCCATTAGTACTGGGTATTAGGAATGCGAAACACTGTCTTAAATTAGTCATCAGGGTGGACACCTACTTGCCAAAAACCTACTTTTAAGTCAAATTTAGAAAAGATCATTGCATCTTGTGGATGAACGAACAGAGAATTGATCTTTGGTAGTGGGAACTTGTTATCCTCGAGGAAATTATTAAAAGGATTATAGTTAGTTTTCTTTGATCTTTTTTCTACATACAATGCTTGACATACCCATGAGGAGGAAGTGGGCTCTATTAATCTTTGCTGCAGGAGTTAGGTACATTCATCTTTTGCTAAAGCTAGTTTAGAAGGAGACATGCCTGGGTACGTGGCTTGGTTGGGTTGATATCTTCATTTATCTTGAACGGCAATTTGATGAAGAATCTCTCATTTTTCCAAAGTGGAAATGGATGATCAAAAGTTCTTTGATTATCTACACATGCTATTAAGAGTTTCTCTTTCACCTTTGAGAAGACATGAGGAACTTGCTTTTGTAAGCTATATATTTTTGAAGTTTGAGTGTATGGTTTGAACTGCTCTATACTTGATTCCCTGTGGTAGTATACATAGGTTCTTTGCTTGACAATAGACGTCCATTCTTATGAGGATATCCTTGTCTAGTAATGAGCAACGAATCAACTTTGTCCACACGGTACAATCTGGAAAGAACTTTATCCTAACTAGTTCTTTTAGATTAACTCTACGCAAAAAGATTTTATCATCAGCAGCTTTGAATTTTTCTCTATGTGGAGTCCATGCATTAGGTAGCAGGATCTGTGGGTCCACCATCATCTTGTATGCTCAAGTATCCATATATGCTATTGCGTTAATGGGTGTAGCATATTTGGATAACAATAGTTTGATCTCCATATTTAGGGGTGGAATAGCCACTGCGCTTAGTAAATATTGAGATTGCTATACAAATTGTATATCATCATCTGATATATCTAATGGGGAGGCTGATTTTGTGTTACTGTCTTATTTTAAAAATGCAAAGATTGTATATTCATCAGCTTCCTCATATTCCAAGAATAATGACTCAAGTTCTACTTTTTCTTATTTTGGACGAAGAATTAAAGCTTGTAATTGTTGTATGACTTTGATGGCTTTCTTCTACTTTTTGGATAGGTTCTTGAGAAATGTTCTTTCTTTCCACAAATATAGCATACATCATGCTTTAAGTATCCTTTTTAAGATTGTCATATGAAGTATTTATATTTTCTACTAGAAAGATTTCTTTTGCTTTTGGTCCTATGGTGCTTAATCTTCTTTTTGCCTCTATAAAGGCAATCACATCCATCTTTCTTGCATTTAATCTTCAAGTAATATTTTGAACTAGCCACTTGTATATGAGGCTTGTTGTGCAAGAAATTCTTATGGAATTTTTCCTGTTAACAAAGCTTATCATCTACTTCAAAAGTCATCTTATGTATCTGTCGAGTGTAAGGGAATTTATACCTCTCTTATGAAGCCATTACCATTCTTCCAAGCTCTAACTGAAGTTGTTGTGGAAGAGATGCCATATAAACTTGCTTTAGGTTAGGATCATTAACACCCCCTAATATATGAAACTTGAGAGACATCCTTTTTGAATGAAAGTCAAGGTCTTTCTTCTTCATTGAACAATATTTTGATTTTAAAACACTCTTTTCTCATTTAAGCATCGATTAGGTTAGGGTCTCCCATGAATTCAACATAAATGAATCCTAAAACATCACATGTTAATTGGTTTGTAATCAATTGGAGTTGTTTATACAGGTCTAAACTTTGAAACCAATATTTTAGTGTTCTTAAGAACCTTGATGTAAAATCCCTCAAAACAGTTTCAAGATTAGCGTTGGGCCTTGTCATCTGAGTATCAATCTATGCTATGAATCCAAAGACTTTGTTTCTTCTTTGAGCTGGTTCCACATAATTGAATGTAAACCAAGGGCCTTAAACTGGCTTTATTGTAGGTTTTGAAGTGTCATTAGGCCTAACTCCACCTTTACCTTCCTCTTCTTCATGCTCAGTAACAGCTGGTTCGCCTATAGCTAGAAGAGCTTAAGAGGTTGATGATTGAGGTGTAGTAATGAGGATTTTGTTCATAAAATGATTATGGTTTTCATCAGATTTAGTGATAGATTATTTTTCAATCTTATAATCAAATTGATCGTGTGAGATTCAATGATAGATTCTTTTTTTGTCTTATAATCAAATTGTTCTTGTGCCAAGAAACCTTTAATAGATTTACTTTCCTCTTCTTTTATAGAATTATCTTCATATGGAGAAATGGTAGCCATTGATTGTGATGGCTTTGTTGAAGATATAGCTGGTTCTATCTAGCTAGAGGCTATTGGTGACTTGAAGTTGAAGGTTTTGATGCCCTTTAAGATATAGCTACTTACTCCATTGTTTTCTTCGATTCAGGCTTCTTAAAGAGCTTGTGTGTCATTTCAAACACTATAAAAAAGTCAATTGTAGGTGTATCCGATGGGTTAGCAAACATTGACATACTCCAAAAAATGTGTATCTTGGACCATTAAAATCATCATCAATTTGCTCCAGTATCGGCTTTTTCTATTTGATTTCCTGCTCCTTTTTGAAGAATTCCTTGCCTGTGTCATGCATATCAATCATGTCTCTATCTCTATCAATAGTTAAGATCTTAGCTGTCAGCTTGGCATGCATCTTTCTTATTTCAATGGAGAGTGAGTCAAGCCTTATATCAATGATTGCAGTTTGAGCTACAATCCTATCAAGCTTTGTATCAATCTTTTTTCAAAGATTTATTTTGTGCTTGAGAGTTAAAGGTGTGCCATTTTAAGACTTCTTCTCCTTGAGAAAGAGTTTATAAGATCCATTTTAGAAGATATTTTTAGACTGTACAAATGGTTGAGAATTAATCTTATGGGTCAGATGAGTCTTTCTTTCCCAGGAAGAAAAATTGATCATCATATGATGGTGAAATTAGAGAGAAAATCATACATGGAACAGGCTCTAGATTAGAAATTTCTTGTCTGTTTTTTCATACTGCTAGTGGTGGTGTCAGCTTGTCTCTTTGCATAAGCATCTTTCTTAGCTTCATGTCTTTCTTGTAAAGGACTCTTAATCCTTTCTTATACATTGGTTAAGGTTTCTTGTCTCCATGTATTTCGATCCTTGAAGAATCTAGATCATCGAGATGGTAAGTTCTTAGAGGCTTACATGAAGATGATAATGAGGATTTCTTTTTACTTCTTTTTCGTCTAAGTCCTTCATAGTCAGAGTTACTATCTGAGTCTTCATCATAAAGTCAGCAATCATATCCAGGGTCGCACATTTCTTGAGCCACGTTCCATATGAAGCGTTCATTAACTTTGCCTATATAGGAATGAGTTCTATCAGACCAAAAGGAATTGATAGGAATATCACTATGTTCGTATTCTTCTGGTAAAGAGGTGATGACCATGGAGGGAATATGGGATTTTCCATTGAGCTTGAGCTTTCTTCAAATCCCCTGAACTTTGTCATAACTGTACCATCTTACAGAGTTCTAAAAGTGGGATCCATTGTGTGGAACGGCTGATTGGACTGTAATATCTATTTATAATTTGTTACTCAACTAAAAGGGGTCAATTTCTTTAATTCTTCTTTGGCTATCTGTCTAGGGATTTGAACAATAGTGGGGAGATATACCTTTTGTGCTTAATGTAGACTATATCATAGGATATGCAGTATGCTTAGATCAACAGTATGATTTTGTAATCTAAAGGCGATCTGGTGGTGCAGAGTTTCTGCACAGGCTGATGCAACTTCTTTAGCACCAGTGATCTGAATCTATATCTTCAATAACTCAGATAGATTGGGATCTTAAGATGGAACATAGAAGTTAAGATAAAATGATATAATATGCTCCGTTCAGAGTTGACAGAACTATCCCAATTACTGCATGCTCATATCTCAAAAAGGTACTGTAGAACAAAGGAAGCCTTGCTGCTATTGGAAGACCTCTAGGTCCATGAAAAGATAGAACAAGTCTCATTGCCCAAAATAAAGATGGGTGTATCCTTCTTTTTCCAAGCATCTATGTGATCTTGTGAGATCTCAAGATGAATAAACCGCTCCTTTTCAATGGCTAGAACAATACAACTATTCATCTATGAAGATAGGATATATTCTTTTACTGATGGTTTTCTAGAAGTAATCAATTCTCTTATTACTAATTGGATTTCTAAAATAGTTTGTAAAGGTTGAGTAGGGTAACTCTTTTGCATTAATTTGAGCATCTAGTGGAATATAGATGTATTATACCAGCTAGTCAGGTTTTGCAGAAAATTTTTTGATTATAGGAGATTGAAGAGAAAGAGATATAGAAGAAGATAATCTAACAACATGTTTGGCATGTTGTATTAGTGGGTATTAAGAGAAAGGCATTGTGTAATACAATGTGTAGGTCGCCAAGGGTGTTATATTATGTAATATCCATCTGCATTTTTTTAATTTGATCCATGGCGTATTAGTATTAAACTAGATTTTCTTTATATTACCTAATACAACAGATCGAACCCGAGCTAACATCCGCAATTGCACCTCTTATCCTTCCAAAAACTACATAACCGACTGATCTCTGTCTTTGCAAGTAAGGCTTCTCAATTTTTTTTTCTTTCTTCAATAAAGCTTTCCTTTTTTTTTTTTTGGTATTATTTTTATTGTTTTTCTCTCTTCTCATTTTCAATTTTTTCCTTCCTGTTATCTGTCAACTACAAAAAAACCAGAAGAACAATCACGATCTGTCTTCTCCCAACATCTATATGGCCGATTGATCTTTGCAAATAAGGCTACTCAATTTTGTTTTTTCTTTTTTCATGGCCAACTGGTTCTCTTGCCTTCTCCCAACAATCGAGATCTAAATTTCAACATCAATTTTTTGCGTTTCTTACCTTATTATTTGGTTTTTTTTCATTTTTTTTATGCTTATGTGTTTTCTACCAAGATTATGGGGTTCTTTTTTTCGCTTGAGGGCTATTTGAAGAAGTAGATGAAGTGTTTGAAGAAGTAAATGAAATGTTTGAAGAACTTTCCATAATTAATGATTCTTCCCTGCTCATCAATCCTTATACTTCTACCAAGTCCAGAAGTACTGATACTTTTGAGTGTTCTTACAGACTCAAAACTACTGAGAATAAGACTGATACTCAGAACTCTTGTTCTCTAATACTGAGACCATATCAAAAATCAAGGAAGCATTCTACTCATCAACCCAAAAAAAAAAAAAGAAGGAAAAAAATAAAAGGAAGAAGAAGGAGGAAGCATTCTAAGAATCTTAAAACAAGTCGAGCACAATTTTTCATAACTGATAAACTAATGTTGGTTCTCTAAAGATTATAAACCTTAGAGTGATCCAAGCTGGGGTTTAAAAGGGACTGAACATTGCATCCTTACTGGACACTAACAGCAGCCTCTCTCTCTCTCCCCCTCCAAATAAAACAGGGATTACTATATTAGCTGCAAGATCTGCATGCCTTCACTTGAATCGTATCAAAGCACTGAAAATCATCCTTCATCCTACAACATGTTACCTGGAAATAAAACTCCTGAGTTCGTAAAAGATTTAAATAGCATACCTCATTTTCCACCATTTCTACTCAGGCAATGGGGGACTGCTTAAACCCCCTCTTCTGAGATGTAAGAAAAAGTTGAAACAAATGATATGTCCTGTTAGATTACATGCAGAACCAGCAGCACAATTAAAGTAGTCAAGAGCATTTAAAAATATATACTTGAACTAAGAACTAGGCCAAAAATATAGTCAGCTACCATTCTTTGTCCAGGTCAGAATACATCTAACAGATAAACTAACTACATCTTCAGATCTACTCCAAGAGAAGGGGACCCCTAGCCTTGTTTGTTTTCAGAACAATCACATTATTTGGGTGCTAAACTGCAACCAGAGGAAAAAGAAATTGTGAAGGTAGCGAGTGAGTGGCAGGAAAGGGAACTGAAACAAAATAAAGAAATAAGAAAAATTATGTTATTTCAATTTCATTGAATGAAACAATTACAGAGGCAATTCCCAGTCAAAAATGAGTTCTTCCCACCAGCCCTCTGTTGGTAAGAACCAGTAGTAAAGCTTGAATCACGGGTGTACATTATAAGAAAACCTGAGAAAAAAACTATGCTTGATTTGGCTGATCAACCTCAAAAATATAGGCAACAGATGAGAAACCGCCACTGCCTCTCTCCACTGCTGCCCACTGCAGTACATTTTTGCAAGAAAAAATTGCGAAGTTCAGCTGGTTTTGCTTGCTTAGCATTGATGAAACAGGGAAGAAAGATTGTTAAAACACACTAGACCTTAAATTTTTCATCTCTAACCAACCATCAAATGAATGAAGATCTAGCTCATAAAGAAAACCATGAAGATTGGCTGAAAACAAAAAACAAAAGGGAGTAACAGACTACCTGATGATCTAAACAGTTCTTGAAAACTGCTGAACTCCATCTTTTAAAGAGTCAAAATTTTTAAATGTATCTGTACTGATTGAGGCTGTAAACCCGGTTTCTCTAAAATAATTGAAATGATATATATTTAAAAATGAAAATAACATAGTTAAAATGCTAAATTACCTGAAAATGAGAGAGAGAGAGAGAGAGAGAGAGAGTCACATAGAAAGAAGACAAATTGCTGCAAAGTGATAGCAGATGATTTCTTAATGGACTTCCCTCCCTCCCCACCGCTACTGCTACTGCTTTTGCTTTTACTAACTGCTGCTGCTGCTGCTTGTTTGTTAGAGGGAAGAAAGACAGCGAGAGATGGAGTCTGGAGATACTCTTTTGTCTTTTAAAATATCAATTTTAGTGAGTTCTAGTGACACTGCATTTTACAATTTACCAACCAAAAAACCAAAAGATCACAGCATTACCTACGGGTTGAAATTTTGCCAAAGAACTCTCTTTTATAGAAATACATGACTGAAACAAGCAAAACCACTAAGAAAATTTCAAAGAAACAGTTGAACCACAACATATCTTCAGAGCAATCACCAGATGGAGAACACATAACTGTTTTTTGAAATGAAAGTAACTCTTATCTTCTGAAATTTGATTATCCAAAATCCCCCATCATTAACGGGAATAAATTCTTCCAGATTTCAATCTGATCCCGCCAATAGCATGACTACCATGTTACATCTAAATAAACAATACTTTAAATTATTTAAATATGAGTGCATCTCGTCCAGGTCCAACACCAATATAATGAATGGGCACATCTACAAGTTCTTCTATCCTTTCTACATATTGACGAGCAGCCTTGGGAAGGTCAAAGTAGTTCCTGATAGAAGATATATCACTTTTCCATCCAGGCAATACTTCATATTCCACCTAGACACAAAAGAAATAAATGCATCAAATGAGTCTTCCTAAAATAGATTAATTGAGCAAATATAAATAGAGATCCACACTTGGCTATAGAAAACTAACTCCATAAGCCAAATAAATATTTAATACTTGAATAAGGTGGGTGTAGTGATGTAACATTGTAAGGTGAAAAACAACCAACATCACAAGAAGCTTCCATCCTTAGAACTCGCTATAACACAAATACTCTAAATTGAAGCTGTAGCTTAAAGCCACTAACAAATTATTAAACAATGTACAGCAAATAAAACGCCCAGCAGGAGGGGATACTTGCCTTCAATTCCTCAAGAAGACGAAGATCTCCTGGGAATGATTTGATTAGTCTACCATCAATATGCTTATAAGAGACCCCCAATTGAATTTCAGAAAACTCAGACAAAACATCAAGTTTTGTGAGATTTAGTGAAGAAAAGCCATTAATCTGACAGGAGTATTTTAAGGCAACAATATCAAGCCAACCACAACGACGAGGGCGACCAGTAGTTGTGCCAAACTCCTGCCCAGCAAATCTGAGGAGGTCCCCCTCTTTACCTGAGAGTTCTGTAGGAAATGGACCAGAACCAACCCTTGTAGTGTATGCTTTCACCTGCAAAGGAAAAAATAGTTGCAAACCGGCATTGATCATGTTAAAAATTCTTTACACTAAATGCAACAGTTATCACTTATTTCACAATCTTTTCTAATTGCTTTATCTCTTCATAAGATATTTAGCAAAATAGATTCGGGAGGAACATGTATTTGTCACTGGGACACTAAGTATCACATATTTAAGTGAACATTCGGAGTAAATACATTCAGTAATACTAGCCATGCAACATCCAATAAATAAACTTTCATATATATATTTTTATTTTTTGAGGTGTGGTTAGTTTTTAATTTTTGTTTTTCAATTTTTTCTCCACCTAATTTGTGAGTAATTTGCTTCCTTCAAGAGTTAGTTTGTGGTTCTTATAGTTTGTTAGACATCTTAAACAACTACAAACTTGAAGGAAGGAATTAAAAAAATAAAAAAATAAAAAAATAAAAACAACAACAACAGCAACAAGAGAGCAAGTAATTAATAGTAAAGTATGCTCTTACAACTCCTACTAGGTCGCCAACAACTCTAGGTGCAATGCCAAGACCAGTGCAAATCCCACCAGCCGATGGACTAGAAGAAGTTACAAAAGGGTATGTTCCAAAGTCGATATCCAGCATGGTTGCCTGACCACCTTCGACCAAAATCTTCTTCTTGTGAGAAATGGCTTCATTCATGACGAGCACTGTATCAGCAACGAAGGGTTCCAACCTCTCAGCATATCTCTTGTATTTTTCAACCTCTTCCCTGAGCATATCTGGGCCATAGTTAAAACCTCGGAATCTCGAGGCAGCATCTGATAACAATACATCAAGCTTTTGAGGAAAAGTATCCATGTGCCTCAGGTCACTTACTCTAATTCCATTCCGGACAACCTTGCTAGTGTAACAAGGCCCAATTCCTCGCTTGGTAGTCCCAATGAGAGATTTAGCAAGCTCGGCTTCTCTAAGCCCATCCACTACTTGATGGAAATCAAATAGCAGGTGGGCACGATCAGAAATCAATATCCTTCCCTTACAGGAGACCCCATTGGATTCAAGCCCATCAATCTCTTTAAACAAACCCGGAAGATGCACCACTACTCCATTCCCAATAACACAAAGAGTATCCTCATTCAAAATACCAGAGGGAACAAGATGAAGTGCAAACTTCTTTCCCTCTGAATTGTAAATGGTATGTCCAGCATTAGCTCCACCCTGAGATCAAACACCACTCCAATCGTTAAAAAAAATGAAGAATTTTGCAACTAAAATATACAATGGCAATGAAAAAGAGAACACAGACCCAGATAGCCAACATGCAGCTAAACCATCACAATGACCATGCAATATATATATACATATAAATATATATATATATATATATATATGTACCTGACAACGAGCAACGATGTCGAAGTGCTGGGCCAAGATGTCGACGAGTTTGCCTTTGCCTTCGTCGCCCCATTGGCAGCCCAACACGCCCGAGACCTGACTTAAAGATTCGATTCGACTCAGTCCCTGGGAGGCGGACTGGGCCACGGCCAGGGACGGCGACGCAGCGTGAGGATTGACAGAGCAAACGACGACATTCCTGGGGCGGGAGAGGAGACGAGGACGGAGGTGGGTGACGAAGCCTTTGCTCCAAGGAGTGGAGAGTGGGTTGGAGTCGAAGGTCGTGAAGGACGAGAAGCTCATTATCAACGGAAAGACAGAGAAGAGAAAAGGGTTTTTGTCTTTCCGTGTCGGGGGAGACCGGAGACTCTGGAGGTGCTCGGGATTGGGATTCCACCACCCACGTGTGTGCAGCTTCTAATCCTTGGATCATAATTCCATTCCCACAGAATAAAATAAATAAATATATTTCTGTTTTTGGTCGTCATTAAAATTTGTGTTCAAAAAATTTAAAAAAAAAAAAAAAAAAAGAAAAGACGCGAATGTTTTTTTTTAAGGATAAGTGGACCTCACTTGGAAATTTGTAATTATCTTTGGGTTTACATTCGTACTTTGGTCTGATTATTATTATTATTATTTTATGGTATTTTGGTTTTTAACTTTAGTATTTGTTATTTCTGATATTTAAAATTTAATTTTTAACACAATGCTATATATCTACTGTAATATGGAAACAACAAAATTATAAAATTAGATTACATGACAAAATTATTTTTAGGATAGTATCTTATAAACATATTTATTGTAAATTTATTGTTAATTTAATAATAAAATTTTATTTATTTTATATATTTGCTTACATGTATCATGAGTATTATTTTAAAGATATCATAAAAATTTCAAGGATTAACGTGATATTAAATTTAGAACGTGTATTCAATTAGAGTTTTAAAAAAAAAATTATAAATTTTTCTAAAATTTAAAAATTTAGGTATAATCAATATACAACATCATGTGAATATATTCAATATAAATTTTAAAAGAATTTTTATCACTATGTAAAAGTTACATGGTTAAACTGACAATGATTTTATTGATTTTTAAAATTTTAGACTTTTTTTGGGGCTTTAAGTAAAAATTGGAACATTTCTTTAAAAAAATTCCACCTAGTAAATATATAGTCATAAATATATTATTTTCAATAAACAAATATGCCAAAAAAAATATATATATATATATATATATTCAATAAAAATATTTATTAATCAAAATATATAAAATAATTATCATAATTACATTATATTTCATAAGATATTATCAGAACATCACATACAATTCTTTAGGTGGTTGAAATTTATCATTCTCTTCCTCATCCTCATTTTAAAATGCGAAATATGAAAACTGATTATTAAAAGTTGCATCTCCTTAATAATTTTACATGTAATTTTTAATCTACAAATTATATGAATCTTGTATTAAATATAGTTATCCTTATTGATAATCATTGTATAATATTAGTTGACTGTATATAAAATTATTATTTTCTAATAGTTGAGTTTGAAACGATACCGACAAATAACTACTTGATGATATTTTATCAATTCAATTAGTTACATTTATAAGGAATTATTTCGAACTCCCTACATACTTTTTATTATTTATTAATGTTATAATATTTATAATATAATATTTATCATTTATTTTATATGTATCTTTGTATTTTTATCATGTTATAATTTATATCTATTTTATAATATTTATAAAAATATCAAATTTATCATGGTAAAATAAATACTATGCAGTTAGACAATTAAATATCAATAATATTTATTAATTTTTTAATAAATTTTTTTTAAAAAATAAATTTAATATAAATTTTCATTAAAATTTTAAAAATTTTTCATGAAAATTATGGATTTTTTGAAAAAATTATAAAGTGTTGATGTGGATATTTGGTGAAAATTTTGATGGGCTTTTTGAGAAAATAAAAAAAAAATTGGTGGGAATTTTAAAAATTTTATATGTTTTTATATAGGATCAAAATTTTCTGTCCACCATTTGAAAATATGAATCTTGCTTACAATTTCAATTTTTTGAACCTTACTTACATCCACAAGTAAAGTATATACATATCTATGTAAAAATTTTAAATCTTTAGTTAAAAATATAATAATTAACCCATTTTAAAGTTAATTTGTAAAAATGACTAGTGAATAATCAAGTGATAAGTTTTATTTCAAATAGAACTTTAATTTTTAGATTTAAGGCATTACAACTTTTTACTTTTTAATGATTTTACATGTTTTAGCTTTTTCTATTAATTTATCATAAAGTAACTGTCTTATTAACCATAAACTCAACATAACTATACGTAAGATTTAAAATTTTGATATTGATGGTTCAAAATATAAAAATTTTCATAAAACTATTGAAAAGTATTGAATATTGATAAAAATTTATTAAAATTAACGGAAGTTTGTTTAAAAAATGAATTTTTTCGAAGTTGTAGAATTGACTTATTTAATCACATATAAAATTTATTAGGATATTGAATAGATATTATATTTCTATTAATCAATTAATTTATAGTAAGAACTAATGATTATAAATAAACTATTAGAATAAAATATGCAAAAAATATATATTTGATAAAATTATTTATTAATTTATACATATAAACAATTATTACAATTACATTATATTTCATAAATGTCATCTTAAACCATATAAAACTCTTAGGGGATTGAAAATTGTTGATCGCTTTTTTATTTCATTTTGAAATGGGAAATGTGAGAGTAATTATCAAAAGATGCATCTACTTAATAATTTTTTATGTAATTGTTAATATGCCAACCATATAGATATTGTAATAAATGTAGTTATTTTTAATGTTTAAGATAATATATTCCATCATCGTTTTATTTTATTTGCTTAATGTTATTGATTTATATACTATCAACACAAATTCTTTGAAATATTGTATTTTCATATTACTATTTTATGCTATTATTTTACATTTTTATATAAAATTAATAGAATCTATCAAAGTTATTTAATTCAATTTACTGTATAGGACTTATATCACTAAATATTTGAAAGATAATTAGAAGGTTAAAAAAAAAAAACTATCAATAAAGTTTATTTGGTAAAAAAAAAGTTTAATAAACATGAACAATATTTTTGAATTTTTTTGTTAAAAAATAAAATATTAAATAAATTCCATAGACATTTTGAAAATTTTCATAAAAATTTTAGAAATTTTCATGGAAATAATAAATTATTTAATCAAATTGTTAAAGATTTGATGTGAATATTTCAACTTAAATTTTTGTAGCAATTTTGCCAAAATTTTAAAAATTTTAACGGATATTATGAAAATTTTATACATTTTATAAAATTTTCATTTAGAACCAACATTGACTTTCATTCCCTTAAATAAATCAAGAATTTGAGAAAATTTCGGTGAAAGTATTGATTTTTTAAAGTTTCACTATATCACAATTCATTTATTAATTAACCTTAAAATAGACTAATTTTTAATTCTTCCAAAATTTTAAAATTTATTACAAGATATAAATAATTTTACATAGGATACATAAAATATATCCCCAAGAATGACCACCTTTATGTATAGAATAAAAATGTAAAAAAATTCAATGAAACTAAATTTAATATAGAAAATATCGAATCAATTGAAACTTTTTAAATGGTAAATTTCGACAAAATTAAAGCTCATAAAATTTTATTATATTCGATACATTACAATTATAAGTACCAATATTACAAAAAGTTCAATATTTTTTTCCACGGCACAAATTCATAAAATTGTGTATATATATATATATATTTATCTAACAATGCTTTTTTATTAAAATTTAATTAATTCCAAAGATACTTTGTGAAATATGGCAGGACTCTTTCTCGCTGTCTTAATGATTGATCAATAATCATGCAAAAATTACTAGCTAAACAACACGATTCCAATATGATTTTTGTTTTTTTTTTTTTTTTTCTTTTGCTAGACGTAATTAAGCTTTTGTATCGCTTCTTGATATTAGATAATTAATATTTGTCTATGAAATTTCGAAAGAAATATAAACTAAATCATCACCAAAACACATAAAAAAGCAGCAAAGACAAAATGGCAATCCCCTTTCTCACAAGAAACAAAGCATTATTATATATATGACTATTGTTTACGAATCTTATCTCCATCACCAAATATTAAAATTAAAGGTTTCACTTATTATTATACATAATGAACAACATACACCATCAACAACACAGATCATAGAAAAATACAACACTTTTGATACACATCATCATCATCATATACATACATTTCATCTAAGATAAAGTGATATAAAACAACTGAACAATCACAACAATTATGTAACAGATGATATAATAAAAATCCACCATTTAAATTTAAAATATGCAATCTAACGACTAATCAAAACAAAAAGTAAATTTCTAACTTTTTCATTCTAATATTCTTATCCAATATTTACAAAGCTATTTTTTTTTTTCCATATTCATTTGATTTGGTTACATCGCAAAAAAATCATATAACAAATACTATCAGCCATAGACAATTCATTAAAAACACAGAATAACAACAAATAAATAAAAACAAATAAATCTTACATGTTAGTATACCAACCAATTAATGAACCCACAAAACTTATGGATTAAAATACAATCAAGTCAAAATCATTTTAAAAAATTTACTAAGGACAATAATTCTCAAAAAACAACATCTTTTATATCAATTTATGATCTTCCTTATTAACCAATCTTCACAATTAAAAACTTTTACACAACACATGTTCCAGCTCTAGATAGAGCTACACATAATTGTCCATGTGAAAATATAGGTTGTTTCAAATAAAGACTAACATAATTAAATGTTTGTCATTGGGCTTTTTTGACTGTCATAACAAAGCACGATCTAATAGAAAATTGCTTATTATTATTTTTTTTAATAATTGAAAAACATCTTTGACATTTTTTTTATTGGAATAAATTGTATTTTAGGCAAAATATCTCTATATCCTTTATATTCTCCAACACTTATTTTAGCATCAATAACATTATGATCAAATCTACCATATAACAATCACGGGACCAAGATCCTCTACTTGCGTCTCTTTTATCCTTACCTCTGCTTGATGATGTGTAAAATTAATTTGCAAGTGTACAAATCATTTTCAAGTAATAAAAGTGGAAAAATAGGATTATCGTACCATAGAGATTAAAAGTTAAGTATTAAAGATAATTAGGTTTTGGTAATATTTGAACAAACAATTTAAGTGACAATTGAAAATTAATTAAAATTAAATCAATTTCAAATAAAAAGATAAATTTAATAATTATGAATACTAGGGCATCTGATTTCACCACTAAATATTCCAATTTAATTACTTAAATATGTGAATTTAATTAATTAGTAACTTTGTTAACCACATGCATTCATGTAAATTATTGTAGATTCATAATATTATCCTTTCTCAAGTTCAAATATTATTAAAATCATTTATTTATTCTAGCCTATGAAAGCATTAAGTATACCGATGATTTAATAACAAAACATATTACTAGTTGAATAAAACTCAACATATATTAGCCCTAGCTATGAAAATTAGTTCATGGCAAAAATATATTCAACATTTATAGTTATCAAAAACAAAGATTTACAATTAAAGAGATAAAAGAAAAGAATAAAATAGTTCATGGAAAAAATAAACTCAACATCCATAATTATTAAAAATAAGGTTTACAATTAAAGAGACAAGAGAATATAATAAAACCTAGTGAAGAAATCCTCTAAAAGCTTTTTAAGTCGTGGCCTTCTTCTCCGAGAAAACCCATGCCTATGTGTTTTCCAAACTCTTCAATTGATCTCCTTGAAACTTTAAAGCCCTTAAACTTTTAAGAAAACTTTAGAAACTCCCAAAATTTGGTTTGTTTTTATTCAACCTTTCTAAAAGCTCCAAAATGAATCTTTAAACTTGTATGTATTCCTTTAATGAGGTGGAGACTATATATAGGAGATTAGGGACCTTTTTCTCTCTAGGGTATGTTTGGTTGCTAGGATTCATCGGAATAGGACAGGACTATGGCTTATATGGTGTTTGGTGAAGCAAAATTTAAATTGGACTGAGTGGGACAGATTAGTCTAAAATACCAGCAATAGTGAGGAGTTTTGGAGACTACTTTGACCCATCCTTGTTGTTGGGTCCAACTAGACTAAATCCCGCTCTCACTCTCTCATCTTCTCTTTGACTCTCTTTTAACTTCGCTCTTCTCTTATACGTCTTTGGAACCTCACTCTTTGCACTCTTGTGTTCCAATTCCAGGTATGATCTAAGTCATAAGTGAAAATTTCTTCAAAAGTTGTGGAAGTATAACTTACCCATATATTTATGCATTTTATCATTGATATAATATTATTTTTAGGCTGAAAAATAATATTAATAATAATATTAATAATTTGCTATCATATTTATATTTCTTGCTTTCGAATATTTTGCTGCAATGCAAAGTCGTGAAAAAACTGGAAAAACATAGCTATAATAGGACATATATATAACATTAAAAAATAAGTGGAGAAATGGATGGGAATATAAAGAAAGAAGAAGCAAGTGGGTTTTGAAAAATGTTTTTATATGCAGTCTTCGTCCACTTCTAATAAAAGCAAAGGAGCAGTGCTTTCACCTTTGTTTTTTTTTTTTGGTTTGGAAATAAATTATTCAGATATATGGGTTTGATATGTTGTTTATTCTTTTTATTCATAATTCTGTTTTTAAATTTTTATAACTAATGTATGTGAGGAATCAATGTGGCTAACCTTAAGTTCTTGGCCTCTTCACTCACTTACTTGTATCAAGTAAAGGGAGTAAACTAGACAACAATAGACTTAATTAAAGGGGAGTCAAAACTTTAATATCCAAATAATTAGAACTATTTTTCAATAAAATTCTCAACCCATAGATCTAAGATAGTAAAAATATACTTCAAATTGTTGGTTCTTACTTTCAATAAGCCATGCTCAATTCTCAAAACCATTTTGAGGGTCTAATAAGATTTAGATTACATAGACCTAGGTGGACCTAAGATTGTCTGCCGGGTGACCATAGAGGATTTGCTTGATTGCTTAAGCTATATGTTTTTGTATATATGTCAGTCATTTCCTCACATGCCAAACAAAGCTAAATACACATATGTACTATCGGATACCTTACTAACATAAACATGTTCTGGTCATAGGAAAATTCAAATAATTCACTTTTATTTCTTTACCATCTTTGACAAAATCAAACAATGATTTCTACCAAATAATTATTTTTTTAATCTGTAATCTAGAAAATGAACTAGCTAAATTGGTGATGAAGCATAAGATACATAAATCTTTCACAATCGTTACATTATTCAATGAACTTGAATAACCTATTTATCCAATAAACTTGATTACTCATAGTCTTATTTTGTTTGAACTTAGGATCTTATATTAAAATAACAGGGTTTTGATAAATCTGAAATTGTCTACTGTAAACACATCATAGTATTTGATATAGCATGGTTTTTCAATAGCGTTCATTTAGATAGTGAATAGTTTTTCGACAAATGACAAAAAGTTGAATGGAAAAATGAATGGTTTATATATAAAACCATTATTTTGAATATATGGTTGTTTCATTAGCTAATTTAATTTTTTTTGCTTTTCTTCTTTTAATGCCCTAGAAATTGATCAAAGAGAGATTGCTGCATCTTTATTACTTGCCAACGACATAGAATTAGAATCTTTTTGTATGTGTTTTATGATGGTTTTGCTTATGTACATGTACACATCATGGCATTATAGAAACAATATTGGTGTTGGGAATCAAATACTTTTAAGGAGATAGATACATACATCTTTTCTAAATAGTTTGTTGAATAATAATGTGAATTGTGTTAGTTAACTTAATATGGATAGGAGAACATTTGATATGTTATACTAGTTGTTACATTATAATAGATATATTAAATGGATGGAATGGTTACATTGGAGGAGCAAGTGTGTTATTTTTGCATATACTTGCTCATCATGTAAAAAACCGTACAATTGTAATAGATTCTATAGATTGGGAGAGACGATTAGTAGGTACTTCAATTCGGTGTTGAATGAAGTTTTACGATTGCATGAAATCTTACTAAGGCATCTAGGCCCTATATCCGATAATTTTATGGATGATAGATGAAAACTATTTAAGCTATGTTTATGGATTAGTTTAAGTTTATAAGATTATACTTAGATTGTTTACAATGTTTTCTTACTTTGGTAATTTTATTTGTGGCATATTTAGTTTGGGAGCATTAGATGAAACTTATGTTATGGTGAATGTACATGAAATAGATAAACCAAGATATTGAGCAACGAAGGGTGAAATTGCCATGAATATGTTAGATATATGTAACCCAAATATGG
This sequence comes from Ziziphus jujuba, assembly GCF_031755915.1. Taxonomy (NCBI): domain Eukaryota; kingdom Viridiplantae; phylum Streptophyta; class Magnoliopsida; order Rosales; family Rhamnaceae; genus Ziziphus; species Ziziphus jujuba. Next base: position 26,450,932 of record NC_083379.1, read on the forward strand.
AATTCATATACATATTACCTGGTTAGGAAGGATTGGCCTTGGACACAAGAGTATATGCAATAAGTAGGCCAAATTGATTAAGAGTACCTAATGGTAAGATTAATTTTAAAACTTTAGTTTTTAGTCATCAAACTTGATTGCATAAATTAATAGGAATTAATTTTGAATTTTAGATTGTTATTATATAGTGGATGTTGGATTTACTAATGATGAAAGATTTCTTGCACCATATAGAGAAATAAAATACCACCTTTCAGAATTGAGAGATGGTTTTGCACCCTAAATCATGAAGATTCTTTCAATATGAAGCATGCATCTGCAAGAAATGTCATAAAAAGATGCTTTGAAGTTCTTAAAAAGCATTGGGAATTTTAAAAGTCCATCTTTCTATCCAATAAAAACACAAATTAAGATTATTACAACATGCTATCTTATATATAATCTAATCAGAAGAGAGATGCCAATTGATCTTAGGGAAGTGTAGTTCAATAACAATAAAGATAATGAAAATGAAATAGATAATGAAATTATTGAATCAGTTGCTTCCTCAGATCAATGAACTATGTGAATAGATAAGTTAGCTAAACAGATGTTTGATGAGTGGAGGAACTGCCATGATCGTTAGTTGATTGGTGTAATAAAAATTGTTTTTTCTTTATTGTTGTAGCTATCATTGTGTATATGTTGTTTTGGATCATATTATGTTTTAACAATGCTTTTATGAAATCAAATATTTAAATTTTATCTTCATGATTATTATGTTTTTATGTTATGTTTATTGTATAGAATAATTTTAAAGTTTATGTTGTATTTATTGTGTTTTTATGTTGTGGTTGATATTATAATAATTTAATTAATACAATCGAATTGCAATGGAAATTGAAGGTACTGGTAGTGGTCATAGTAAGAAAGATAATAGGCATACATGGAGTAAGGTTGAGGAAGAAGCTTTGTTAAATATGTTAAAAGCTACTTTAGCTCGTGAACAACAATGTGACACTGAAACATTCAAAGTTGGAGCAATGGGCATGATTGAGAGACAACTGTCTCATATGTATCCTCAATCGGATTTGAAAGCTTCTTCACAGATCGAGTCAAAGTTGAAAAATTGGAAGAAACAATATAGTATAATATTTGATATGTTGAACAAGAGTGGATTTAAATAGAATGACTTACTCAAATGTGTCGAATTTGATAGTGATGAAGCTCTAAACTCATATGTGCAGGTTTTGAATTCTTATGGCATTTACTTTGTTAAACTAGATTAATAGTTATACATAATAAATGTTTTTCTTTTCCTATTGTAGAGTAATAAAAGTGTCGAAGGTTGAAGATATAAACATTTTTCGATATATGAAAGGCTTGGAAACATATTTGGGAAGGACTATGCAACTAGAATTGGACCCCAAATGGTTCATGATATGGTTGATGATAACCTTATGGAGGATCAATATAAATAGATTGATCGATGTCACACTTTCTCCAATGTCTATGAATCAAACCATATCTAATGAACCTAGTATACAATATCCAGCAAGAAGTAAGAGGAAATTTAGATTAGATAAGATTGATGACCTTGCAAAAGGATTTAGTGAGGTAGCATCTCAATTATTCAATCAATTAGATAAGAATTATGATAAATCTGATACCTATTATCTAAAATACTTAATTGAAGAATTTAAAAGATTGGGGTTCTTTGCTATTAAGAACCTTAAAATTTCAAAGATAATGAGATCAGACCCATTAAATGTGAAGGTTTTTAAGATTATTGAAACTGATATGGAGAATATTGAATTTACTACTGGATTTTTACATAATTAAAAGGGTCATGTTGTGGATTATATACTTATATTTATGTTTGATAGAATGACATTTATTAACATTTTATTTTAAAACTTATGGACATATAATATATGTTAGTGGTTGTTGGTTTATTATTATATATTTGGAAATATATTTATAATTACTTGTTATGTTTTATTATATTATCATGTATCTGAATGATTAAGATATTATATGTTTTTTTTTTTTAGCTATTTTATCAGGTTATGATATAATATATTATAATTTATAACATGCAGGAACATAGAATGGTAAAGAAAGAAGGTTTAAAGGTAGATGGCCACGAATATATAATTCATGGCTTGAATATTATCAGTAAGTAAATAGATTTAAAGATAATTTATATCAAATATATTATACAATTGAAGAAGTTAAAATTGCATATGTTGAGTATGTAAAACGATTAATGAGGAACCCCATCAAGTCAAAACAATGTGCTCACTTGAACAACAAGTGGATTAATGGTTTCATATTAGGTTGTTTAACTAGAGTATTATTGACAAGTGTATTTAGTTGTTGGTTGTATATATAAATTATTTATATAAAATCCAATATATACTATGTATGCAAGACTAGTTAAAATTAAACCTACATATGAATTATATATATACGTATGAAGTGGAGATTGATATAATTTTAAGTTCTTTTTATTTTAAATTTCTTGGTATTTGTAACTTACCAGGTTATAGTTTAATTTTAATTTTAAACAATATATTAACATAATTTGTGGATATAAATAAAAATAAAAATTTGTTTGTAAATATAAATATATAACATTTACATTTTTAAATATAATGTTAATTTTTTTTTATTTTTATGTTATTATTATTTATGGCTTACCATATTATAATTTAATTTAAATTGAGTTTTTAAAACAATATATTTATTCTCATTATAGGTGTAAATATAATTCATATTTTTTTAAATATAAATGTATAATTTAATTTTTTTATAGTTTATTTTAGAAGCATTTATTTTAAATGATCACACTATAATCCATTCCAGTTCAAGGCTGCACCAAACACAGGAAAACAAATTCAGAATTCAGTCGACGATTGTGCTAAACACAGGACAAGACTATATCTTTCCTGTCCGATCCTATCTGATCCAGTCTAATTATGACATATGTCCCATCTGGTTCGGACCTATCCTGCTTACCAAATGCACCTTTAGTTCGCAATGTAGGACTCTTGCAAGATATATTTTTTAAGCCATCAAAAAAGTTGAATGAATTTCATGTGTAAAAGAAAACTTCTTGGTATTACTTGCTCCTCACAACTTTCTTTTTCTTCAATTCTTTAGAGAAAAAATTGTTAATTACTGTAATTTACCCCTAATGAAGCATATGGCATAATATGTGTCTCATTAATGACAAATTAACCAATTATCGGCACTTGTCATAATCTTGGCCCTTGGATTGCCTTGATTTCCTATATTTATCAATGATGGAGATTTAATTAGAATCTTCCTTTTGTAAATTTTCAAATTTCAAACGATGATATTTTTTTACTCGCACCTCAAAATCTGAAAATAATTTGATATTTGAAATCATTAGATCATGGGGATTCTTATGATATCTTATGAGAATCTGTTTGTACCTATACAATCGACTACTCACTGCGGTACTGATCCCGTGCAATTGAAGACGGGATCAATTACTAAGGTACAAGCTAAAAGATTTAAAGACAATCTGGTTAACTTCATTCAAGGTGTTATTAAATTTCAAGAAGGCATGATAATACTTGAAGATCCAAAGCCCATTCTATGCATCCAAGTTATGAAGGCTGAAATGGACCTGAAAAGCTGTTTTGGTGCATTTATAAACCGCGGGCAGCAAGAGATGAATTTGTTGTCTTATGAATGTGATTGAACATTTCAAGGGGTCATGAAATCATACAAAGGCAGAAGCAAAGCTGTTCAAAAGCCACATTTATGCATAAGCCTTCAACTTGGGCGGTTTTGATTGGTTTAGCATTGGAAAGGGTTCTATTTATATTTTAAGTAAGTTTTGCTTATTCCAATCAAATGCAACATGTGAGAACCAGTTCTGATCCTATTTGGCATCCTATATGGCATATTGGAGCTGATTTGGAGCCTAAATTAGCTAGTAATTGGACTAAGATAGCTTAGTTAGCAAACTAGTCAATTGGTTTCCTAATCTGAAATTTGACTTTTTTTTTAGGAAATAGTCTTTTATTTTGGTTTTTATTTATTTATTTGCTGGATGAATTAATTTAGGAAGGTTGATATTTTATTATTTTGATTGTAAATTAATTAATTCCTATTTCAAAATTAAGGAATTAATTAATGCAACTTAGTTTAGGAAACATAGACAAATTCAACACTTAGCCATTGTCATTCTATGTTGGCCGAATTTTACTTCTTGTTTCTAGGGTTTTTGTTTTGTGACTTCAAACTTATTTAAAGGCTTATTTTATCAATAATATTCAGTACATTATTCATATAGAAAATTATTTATGAGAAGAATTCTCTTTGTTCTCTTTGAACACCTAAAACATCGAATAAAGATCGAGTGTTTTAGTTTGTCTTATCAATAGGACATCCATCACCTATTATGGCATCTTCATTATATACCAAGGTTTCTAATCACAAGTTGATTAGGGGTTAAGGTGACCATTAGAATATGGACTTAATTTTCTATCTAGGCTAATTTAATACAGGTTTAGGAACAAGTCGACCTAGGTTTATATAATTTGGTATCAGAAATAGATTTTGTTCAAATTTGATCTACCTTATTTGCTTTGTTTTGTTTTGTGTTATTCTGCAATTTTAACACTAGGTTAAGGTTGTTTCCTATCAATTCACATTCTACATTAAAAAAAAATTCATTCATAGTCGAATTAGGTCTTTTGTTTTAACCAAATTTTTGCTTTCTAGTTTGTTTGTTGGTTTTGCATATTAGTTCTTAGTAATTTGGTTTATTGTTGATTTTTATTTTCTATTTTAATATTAATTAGTTGCATTCATATATTCAATAAAAATAAAGAAAGAGGAATTTGAAAGCATATTGCATAAATCCTAAAATTTTTGCAATTTATTTTTGTTTGAAAGTTTGGATTAGGCTTGATAAAATTTTGGCTTTGGAATTGCAATTTTTGGTGGTGATCATTGTTACTGGAGGTTGTGTTAATATTTTTCTGTGAGTGATCAAAAAAAAAAAAAAAAAAAAAAAGAAAAAAGAAAAGAGGAGCCGAAGTTTAAAAAAAAAAAATTGCACAAAAGAAGGCCAGTTTTGAAAGATTGAAAAATTGAGTTTGTGTGGTGTGGAATTTCAATTTCAATTGTTGGAGTTGCTGTTTATTCATTCAATATTGTTGTTGGATATTTGAATTTTGAGTGCTTAAATTGATTGGATTAAAATTGGTAAAATGGTTTGATACAAAGACTTAAATTACGGGAACTACAACCGACAACTATCTCATACTTTATTTAAATTTGGTGTTCTTGTCATTGATTAAATTCTTTTCTAAATTTTATCCTTAAATTTTTGGTCCTTAATATTCTGGTTTATTCTTTATTGAATCCAAAATTTGCCTTTATATTTTTCCTTGTGTTTGGTTAGAAAGCCGAGAATTAGGCATTAATAATACATTCGACAATTGCTTGTTTTTGTTGCTGTTTTATTGGTAACTTAAATTAGGGAATACTTATGATCTAGTTGCTGTTTAAGTATGATTTAATTAGAACTTGAAGATATTCTTTTAAGTGGAAAAGGCAAGAGAGTGTGAGCCTAAAAGAGAGTCAAAAGCCGAAACCAGTATGAAAACACTAGTGAGCGAGACATTTTTTTGAGTGAAACACGTGAGGGAGTGAATTTAGTGAGGTTCTGTGCATTATTTTTTCTAACATGACAGATTCAAGAATGAGAAGAGGAGGAGACTCATTAAGAAATCTTGAAGACAGATTTATGGGATTCAAAGGGGAATCTAGAGCAACGGAGAGTGGAGAAGAAACTATTGATATGTTGGTGGTTTTGGAACAAATTCAAAGGATGAATGCTTACTTTGATCAACTTGATCAAAGAATGGACAGATTTGAAAATTCACAAGGTGGGTCGAATCCAAGAATGGACTTACATGGAGGTCGTGGTCGAGGTCGAGGAGGGCGTGGATGTTTTAGGGAAGAATTCGAAGGAGGTAATTTTGGAGACAGCCACGAGGAGGAGTATGAGGACATATTTGCACTCTAAGGAAGACAAAATTGTGGAAGGCGAGCCCGAGATGAAGATGAAGACCTTGGCAACATTAAGGTCAACATACCACCATTTTTAGGTAAAAGTGACCCGGAAGCTTACCTAGAATGGGAAGAACACATGGACATGATTTTTAATTGCCATAACTATTCTGAGGCAAAGAAGTTAAAGTTGGCCACTTTGGAATTTGGATATTATGCACTTTAATGCTGGAATAATGAGCAAGGTACCTGAAGAAGAGTTGGTGATGAATTAATTACCATTTGGCGAAAAATGAAAGAAGCCATGAGGAAGAGATTTGTGTCGACCCATTACCATAGGATGTTGCATCAAAGACTACAATTTTTATCACAAGGAGGTAGGACGGTGGAGGACGAATACAAGGAGATGGAGATGCTTATGATGAGATTGAGCATAAATAAAGATCTTGAGGCAATCATGGCGTGGTTTTTGGGAGATTTAAACCGAGAGATAGCCAACCAAGTGCAATTACAACAATACGTGGAGTTGGAAGAGATGCTACATGGGGCCATGAAAATTGAGAATGGTCTTTGGGTGGTTTAAACCAAGAGATAGGCAACCAAGTGCAATTACAACAATACATGGAGTTAGAAGAGATGACACATGTGGCCATTAAATTGAGAATCAATTTAAGAGGAGGGGTACTAGCTCACGGTTTGGAGGGGCTTGAAATAATGGGAGGTCAAGTTCAAGTGTTTGGAGAAGCAATCCCACATTCAAATCAAGGTTGAAACCAAAACAAAGTGAAGAGAGCTCCAATCTGCCAAGGAAGGACAATCTGGCCGAACACACACCAGCACCAAAACCAAGTGGTAAGTTTGATTCTAAACCATCTAGAACTCAAGATATTGTGTGTTTTAAGTGTCAGGGCCAAGGACATGTTGCCAACCAATGTCCAAATCGAAGAATTATGGTGCTAAAAGGTAATGGTGAGTTGGAGTCCAAAAGTGAGGGATTCGAAGGTGAAATCGAATTTGTAGAGGAAGTAATTAAAGATAAGGAACAAGATGAACTCGAGACATTCAAAGCTTCAAAAACCGAACTGAGCTTGGTGGCATGGAGGGTTTTGACCTTGTACAAGGATGAAGACCAAGTCCAAAGGAAAACATCTTCCATACTAGATGTGATTATGATTATTGATAGTAGAAGTTATGCTAATGTTATTAGTAATGTGGTGGTTGAGAAATTAGGGTTGACAACAATTAAACATCGTGAACCAGATAGACTTCAATGGATTAATGATAGTGGTGAAATGAAGGTAAACAAACAAGCCAAGGTAAAGTTTAGCACTGATAAATATGTGGATGTGGTTTTATGTGATGTTGTACCTATGAATACCACACATATTTTGTTAGGAAGACCATGGAAATTTGATAAAAATACTATAAATTATGGTCAAGAAAATGCTATTGTTTTCAATTTAAGGGAAAGAAGATGAAGCTTGAGTCGTTGGTTCCGAAAGAAGTGTTTAGAGATCAATTACAAATGCAACAAAGGAAGGAGGCCGAAAGGAAAAAAGAGAAGGCAAGCATGCCACCCAGGGCTTCACCAATTGTAAAATAAGGTAAGGCTGACCCATTCAACCAAGATAAGCTCTCTAAAACAGAAATTATGGGGAAAATGAGAGAGAGAAAAAAGGTGAGAAAGTAGAAAGTGAGGGAAAAAGAAAGGTGGCTGAGAGCAGTAAAGTAAAAGCGAGGAAAGAGAAAAAAAATAATCTTAGCTTAGGTGATATTAATAAAGCATTTTTGAGTAATAAACCTATAATGGTCATGATTTATACAGATGCTTATTTAAACCATCTAGCTAATCATAAATAGCTTGTATTGCCAAGTTCTATATCTTCTCTTTTGTAGGAATTTGATGATGACTTTCCCGAGGAGGTTCCTAATGGGTTACCAACTATTCGAGGGATTGAACATCGAATTGATTTTATTTCTGGAGCTGCAATTCCTAATAGGCCTGGTTATAGAAGTAATCCGGAGGAGACAAAGGAACTACAAATTCAGGTAAGTGAATTGCTTGAAAAATGGTACATTAGAGAAAGTATGAGTCCATATGTTGTCCCTATTTTATTAGTACCTAAGAAAGATGGTTCATAGTGTATGTGTGTAGATTGTAAGGCCATAAATAATATAACCGATAAGTATAGGTATCCTATTCCCAGATTAAATGATATGCTTCATGAATTGTATGATACATGCATGTTTTCAAAGATTGATCTTAGAAGTGGGCATCATCAAATTAGAATAAAAGAGGAAGATGAATGGAAAATCGCATTTAAAACTAAGTATGGTTTGTATGAGTGGTTAGTAATGCCTTTTAGTTTAACTAATGCACCTAACACTTTCATGAGATTAATGAACCATCATGCATCTATTCATTGGTAAATTTATGGTTGTTTACTTTGATGATATTCTTGTATATAGTAGAAATTTAGATGATCATGTAGGACATCTTAGGTTAGTTTTAGAAGTGCTTAGGAAGGAAAGGTTATTTGCTAATCTTAAAAAGTGTGATTTTTGTCAAGATAAACTTATTTTTCTAGGATCTTTTGTAAGTGCTGTAGGAATTAATGTTGACCAATCCAAGGTTAAAGCTATACAGAAGCGGCCGAAACCTACATCAATTACCCAGGTAAGGAGTTTTCATGGTTTTACTAGCTTCTATTGAAGATTTGTCAAGGATTTTTGCACCATTGCAGCACCTTTGGCTGAGATTATCAAGAAGAATGTTGGATTCCAATGGGGAGAAGCACAAGAGAATTCTTTTAATTTGTTGAAAGAAAAATTAACTAATGCCCCTTTATTGGTTGTGCCAAATTTTTTTAAAACTTTTGAAATTGAGTGTGATGCTTTGGGTGTAGGTATTGGAGCTGTTTTGTTGCAAGAAGGAAGACCTATAGCCTACTTTAGTGAGAAGTTAAATGGGGCTACATTGAACTATCCAACCTATGACAAACAAATGTATGCTTTGGTGAGAGCTTTGGAGACATGGCAACATTCCTTGATGCCGAAGGAGTTCGTGATTCACACGGATCATGAATCTTTGAAGCATATCAAAGGCTAAGGAAAGCTCTATTGAAGGCATGGAAGATAGATTAAATTTATTGAGACTTTTCCTTATGTCATCTGCTAAAAAAAGGTAAGGAAAATGTGGTGGCCAATGCATTATCCCGAAGGTATGTATTATTTTCTACCTTAGATGCTAGATTGCTTGGTTTTGAACAATTAAAAGAACTTTATGAGCATGATAGTGACTTTGGTGAAACATATAGAAATTGTGCTAAGCATGGTTATAATAAATTCTATATCTCTAAGGGGTATTTATTTTAGGAAAGTCAATTTTGTATGCCTAATTGTAGTATTAGAGAATTGTTAGTTGGGGAAGGTCATGGTGGGGGTTTAATGGGACATTTTGGTGTTGTAAAAACTCTATCCATATTGCAAGAACATTTTTATTGGCTAAATATGAGGAGAGATGTGGAGAGGATATGTGAGAGGTGTCTAAAGTGCCAAAAATCCAAATCAAGATTGAAACTGCATGGACTTTACATGCCATTGTCGATTCCATCACATCCATGGGTTGATTTGTCTATGGATTTTGTACTTGGTTTGCCTAGGTCTAGGACTGGAAAAGATTCAATTTTTGTGATTGTTGATAGGTTTTCTAAGATGACACATTTCATTACATGTAATAAAACTAATGATGCATCTAATATAGCTAACGTATTCTTTAAGGAAGTGGTGAGACTTCATTGTATGCCTAGAACTATTGTTTCGGATAGGGATGCGAAGTTCTTAAGTTTCTTCTGGAAAACTTTGTGGGCTAAGTTAGGAACTAAACTTTTATTTTCAACCACTTGTCATCCATAAACTGATGGTCAACCTGAAGTAGTAAATATAACTTTGTCTACATTATTGAGAGCATTAATTAGTAGAAATTTAAGAACTTGGGACGAATGTTTGCCGCATGTGGAGTTTGCTTATAATCGATCTATGCATTCAGCTATTAAATATTTTCCATTTGAAATTATTTATGGTTTTAATCCTTTAACTCCATTAGATTTAAATTTGCCTTTCAGTGAACGTGCTAACGTAGATGGAAAATAAAAAGCTGAATTTGTTAAGCAGATTCATAAAAAGACAAAAGCAAATATTGAGTGGAGGACTGAGCAATATGCTAAGCTCGCCAACCAAGGCTGAATAAAGGTGGTGTTGGAATCCGGAGATTGGGTTTGGTTGCACTTAAGAAAGGAGAGATTTCCGAAACAATGAAAGTCAAAGCTTATGCCTCGAGAGGATGGACTTTTCATGTTTTGGAGAGGATTAATGAAAACACCTACAAGGTTGATCTACCAGGTGAGTATAATGTGAGTGCGACATTTAATGTTACTGACTTATCTCTATTTACTGTAGGTGATGATTTTGATTTAAGGGTAAATCCTTTTCAAGAAGAGAGGAATGATGAGAATTTGCCGGTACCCTATACAACCGACTACTCACTAGGGTGTTGATCCCCGTGCAATTGAAGATGGGGTCAATTACTAGAGCACAAGCTAAGAGATTTAAAGACAATCTAGTTAACTTCATTCAAGGTGTTATTAAATCTCAAGAAGGCATGATAATACTTGAAGATCCAAAGCCCAATCTATGCATCCAAGCTATCAAGGTCGAAATGGACCCGAAAAGCTGTTTTGTTTGCATTTATGGACGGCGGGCAGCAAGGGATGAATTTTTTGGCTCATGAATGTGATTGAGCATGAAATTATTCCAAAGAAAAAGCAAAGCTATTCAAAAGCCACATTTGCGCATAAGCTTTCAACTTGGCCGATTTTGATGGGTTTGGCGTTGGAAGGGTTCTATTTGCACTTCAAGCAAGTTTGCTTATTCTAATCAATTGCAGCGTGTGGAAACAATTTATGATCCTATTTGGCATCCTATATGGTATATTGGAGCTGATTTGGAGCCTAAACTAGCTGGTGATTAAACTACGACAGCTTAGTTAGCAAACTAGTCAACTAGTTTTCCAATCTGAAATTTGACTTTTTTTTTAGGAATAGTCTTCTATTTTGGTTTCTATTTATTTATTTGATGGATAAATTAATTTAGGAAGGTTGATATTTTATTATTTTGATTGTAAATTAATTAATTCCTATTTCAAAATTAAGTAATTAATTAATCTAAATTAGTTTAGGAAACATAGACAAATTCGACACTTACCTATTCTCATTCTATGTTGGCCGAATTTTACTTGTTATTTCTAGGGTTTTTATTTTGTAACTTCAAACCTATTTAAAGGCTTATTTTATCAATAATATTCAATACATCATTCATAAAGAAAATTATTTGTAAGAAGAATTCTCTTTGTTCTCTTTGAACACCTAAAACATTGAATAGAGATCGTATGTTTTAGTTTGACTTATCAATAGGACATCTATCATCTATTGTGGCGTCTTCATCATATACCAAGGTTTCTAATCACAAGTTGATTAGGGGTTAAGGTGACCATTAGAATGTGAACTTAATTTTTTATAGGGACTAATTTAATATGGATTTAAGAGCAAGTCGATCCAACATCCACTTGCACTATGGAATTTTCAACGGAAATTTTATGAAATCTTCAATAAATCTTTTTGGAATTCTAAAAAATATTCCTAATGCTTGGTCTATTTGAGCTTAAATCTTGGTTCCCACCATAATTCGAGCCAACAAATCAATTTTTATTGTTGTTTTTCTAAAATTCTTTCTCCTTCGCCTAGATTTAAAAATAAAAATAAAAAATACATAACTAAATCTTTTTCCATTACAAATTAACACAAACTAAAAAATACTAAGCTATAAACAAGGCATAAAATTGTTAATATTTTAGACTTAACAAATAGCCTCAAATTTAAGATTTATTAGTCCCTATCAAAGAAATAAAAAATAAAAAATAAAACTTTTTAAAGAATACAAGATACTTTAATGGTCTAAGAAATTGCATAATATATCAGTTTTTAAATAGTTTTAAAGTAATTATGCAGCTTAATACCTATCTTTCATCCAATCAATATAATTCTTCCAATGTGTATGTGTGTGAAAATCAATTTATATATTCAATTTCATGCATTTGAGAGATTAATAATAAAGTATGAACTATTATATGCTTGACTTAATTATCATTCTCCACTAATATAGGCTAATACACCACCTTAAATCATTAGAATTTCAAGGCTTTTATTGTTAAGGTTAAAGGGAATGACAAAAATGAAAAAAAAAATAGTAAGATATGATACATAAAAAAATATTAAAATTAAATAGTAATGAATAAATTACTTATTAATTTTTTTTTGAATTTATTTTCTTTTTTCCTTCATTAAACATCTCATAACTTTCTTTAAATCACATTTTTTTAAACACAATTGTTTTACTTTTATTTTCCTTCTGCTAAGCGATACGAACCTAGGTTGACTTGCTCCTAAATCCCGTATTATATTAGCTCATATCAAAATTAAGTTCAGATTTTAATGGCCACCTTGACCCCTAATCAACCTATGATTAGAAATCTTGGTATATAGCGAAGATGCCACAATAGGTTATGTATTGTCCTATTGATAAGTCAAGCTAGAACACTTGTTCTCTATTCGGCGTTCTAAAAGAACAAAGAAAAATCTCTCACAATAATTTTTCTGGATGAATAATGTCATGTCGTTTTTTGAGAAAGTAAGCCTTTAAATAGGCTAAAGTCATAAAAGAAATAAAACCCTAAAAATAATAGGTAAAATTGGCTAATATAGCTAAAAACAATGATGGGGCCGATTCTCACATGTCTTTTTTAATCTAATTTGTACTAATTGATTCCTTAATTTTGAAAGATGAATTAATTAATTTACAATAAAAAATATTAAAATTTAATCTTCCTAAATAAATTTGTCCAGCAAATAATTAAACAAAACTAAAAAATAAAAGACTATTTTTTACAACAAAAGTAAAATTTCAGATTTGGAAAGTAGTTGACTAGTTTTCCAAAATAAGTTATCCTTTTCCAATCTCCAGCTAATTTAGGCTCCAAATTTAATCTAACATGCCAAGCAGGATGTCTAGTAGGATTAGAGCTGGTCTCCACATGTTTCTATTGATTGGAATGATAAAAGCTTGCTTAGAATGCAAGAAAACTCCTTCCCAGCACCAAACTAGCTCAATCCGGCCAATGTGGAAGCTTGGATGCTAATGACCTACTTGGGTGCCCTTGCTTTCTATCTTGGCATGATTTCCTGGCCTCTTAGTGAGCTTAAACAAGTTGATAGGCCAACAAACTTGCCCTTTGCCATCCAGAGTCCTCAAATACATCAAAATAACTTCCCGAGTCCATTTTTGCCTTCATAACTTAGATGTTTAACATGAGCTTAGAGTCTTATGATATTAATACACCTTCTTGAGATTTAATTACTCTTTGTATGAAGCAAACATGATTGTCTTTAGATACTCTTTGTATGAAGCAAACAAGATTGTCTTTAAACCTCTTAATTTGAGCTTTAGTAATTGGCCAGGTCTTCAGTTGCACAAGATTAGCATCCCAGCAAGTAGTTGGTTGTACCGGTACGAGAGAGTTCTTATCATTCCCCTCCTCTTGAGAGTGATTTGTCCTCAAATTAAAATCATCACCTGCAAAAAAAGGAGAAAATTAGAAACATTAAAAGTAGTACTCACATTCTACTCATCTAGAAAATCAAGCTTGTAGGCATTATCATTGCCTCTTTCCAAAACTTGAAAAGGTCCATCTCCTCGTGGCATAAGCTTTGACTTGCATTGTTTAGAAAACCTCTTTTTTCTCAAGTACAACCAAACCCAATCTCCTGGTTCGGACACTACCTTAATCCGGCCTTGATAAGCTACTTTAGCATACTGCTCAGTCTTCCTTTCAATGTTTGCTCTAGTCTTCTTATGAATCTGTTTAACAAATTTAGCTTTCTGTTTACCATCTAGATTAGCATGTTTATTTAAAGGCAAAGGTGCTAAATCTAATGGAGTTAAAGGATTAAAATCATAAACATTTTCAAATGGTGAATATTTAGTAGCAGAATGTATGGTTTTATTATAAGCAAACTCAACATGCGATAAACATTCTTCCCAAATTCTTAAATTTCTACTAATTAGTGCTCTCAACAATGCAGACAAAGTTCTATTTACTACTTCAATTTGACCATCAATCTGTGGAATGACAAGTAGTGGAAAATAAAAGTTTAGTGCCTAACTTAGCCCCCAATATTTTCCAAAAATAACTTAAGAACTTACCATCCCTATCTGAAACAATTGTCTTAGGCATGCCATGAAGTCTCACAACTTCCTTAAGGAATAAATTAGCTACATGAGATGAATCGTTAGTCTTATTACATGCTGTGAAATGTGCCATCTTAGAAAATCTATCAAAAACCATAAATATAGAGTCCTTACCCATCATTGATCTAAGTAATGCCAATACAAAATCCATAGATAAATCTATCCAAGGATGAGAAGAAATGGGTAATGGTATGTACAAACCTTGTGGTTTTAGCTTAGATTTGACTTTCTACATATGATACACCTCTCACAAATCCTCTTTACATCTCTCCTTATGTTCGGTCAATAAAAATGTTCTTGTAATATGGAAAAAGTTTTTCCTACACCAAAGTATCCTATTAAACCCCCATCGTGATCTTTCCTAACAAGTAATTCCCTAATGCTATAACAACGCACACAAAGTTAACTTTCCTGCAACAAATACCCATCAAACATATAGAATTTATTATAACCATGTTTAGTACAATTTATATATATCTAACCAAAGTCACTATCATGCTCATAAATTTCCTTTAATTGTTTAAAACCAAGCAATCTAGCGTCTAAGGTTGAAAACAACACATACCTTCGAGATAAAGCATTGGCTACCACATTTTCTTTACCTTTCTTGTAGCGTACGACATAAGGAAAAGTCTCAATGAATTCAATCCACTTTTCATGTCGTCGGTTAATCTTTCCTTGGCCTTTGACATGCTTTAAAGATTCATGATCTGTGTGAATCATAAATTCCTTTGACATCAAGTAATGTTGCCATGTCTCCAAAGCTCGAACTAAAGCATACATCTCTTTGTCATAGGTTGGATAATTCAATGTTACCCCATTCAACTTCTCACTAAGGCATGGTATAGGTCTTCCTTCCTGCATCAACACAGCTCTAATACCTACACCTGAAGCATCACAGTCAATCTCAAAAGTCTTAGAAAAATTTGGTAAAACCAATAAAGGAGCATTAGTTAATTTTTCTTGCAACAAGTTAGAAGTCTTCTCTTGTGATTCTCCTTATTGGAATCCCATGCTCTTCTTGACATTTCAGTCAATGGTGCTGCAATAGTACTGAAATCTTTGACCAATCTCCTATAAAAACTAGCCAAACCATGAAAACTTCTTACCTGGGTAATAATAGTAGGTTTTGGCTAATCTTGGATTGCTTTGACCTTGGATTGGTCGACCTTGATTCCTGCAACACTCACAACAAATCCTAGAAACACAAGCTCATTTTAACAAAAATCACACTTTTTGAAATTAGCAAACAATCTTTCTTTCCTAAGTACTTCTAAAACTAATATAAAGTGTCTTACATGCTCATCTAAATTCCTACTATATATAAGGATACCACCAAAATAAACAACCATAAATTTCCCAATGAAAGGACACATGACGTGGTTCATTAGTCTCATGAAAGTGCTAGTGCATTACTTAATCCAAAAGGCATTACTAACCACTCATACAAACCATATTTTGTCTTAAAAGTGTTCTTCCACTTATCTTCCTCTTTCATTCTTATTTGATGATACCTACTCTTAAGGTCAATCTTTGAAAAAATGCATGCACCATATAATTTATCAAGCATATCATCTAATCTAGAAATAGGATGCGTATGCTTGACAATTATGTTATTAATAACCCTACAATCTACACACATTTTCCAAGATCCATCTTTCTTAGGTACTAACAACATAGGTACAACACATGGACTCAGGCTTTCTCTAATGTAACTTTTTCAAGCAATTCACTTACTTGATATTGAAGCTCCTTTGTCTCATCGAGATTACTTTTGTATGCATGTCTATTAGGAATTGTGGCTCTCGAGATGAAATCTATTTGGTGTTCAATACCTCGAATAGGTGGTAAACCATTAGGAACCTTCTCCAAAAAATGTTATCAAACTTATGTAAAAGAGAAGAAACAGAGCTTGGCAATGTAGGCTCTTCAGGGTTATCTAGATGATTTAAAAATGCATCTTTATATATCATGACCAACATAGGTTTCTTATTTAAAAATGTCTTTTTAACCTCACCTTGACTAAGATAAAAGTTGGTCCCTTTTTTCTCTTCCTTTTTCTTCTCACTCTCGGGTTTAGAAAACTTACCTGATTGGTGCGGCTCGGCCTTGCCTTCTTGTTTGCTTGTTGAAGTCGTGGGTGGCATGATGGTTTTCTCCCTTTGTCTTTCGACCTCCCACCTTTGCTGCATTTGCATTTGATCTCTAAACACCTCCCTTAGTGTCAACAACTCAAGCTTAATCTTCTTACCCTTAAATCGAAACATAATTGAATTTTATCGATCATAGTGTACGGTATTCTTGTCAAATTGCCATGGTCTTCCCAATAAAATATGTCTCGTATGCATAGGTACAACATCACACAAACCACATCCATATAGTTATCAATACTAAATTTTACCTTGACTTGTTTACTTAACTTCATCTTTCCACTATCATTAAGCCATTGAAGCCTATATTGTTCTGGATGTTTGATTGTTGTTAACCCTAATTTCTCCACCACAACAATGCTAATAACATTGGCACAACTCCCACTGCCTATAATCATACTACAAATGTTACCTTGGATATCACATGTAGTGTGGAAGATGTTTTCCCTTTGCACATACTCTTCATCCTTATACACAATCAAGACACTACATGCCACCAAACTTATCTTGGCCCTTGAAGCTTTTTGAGTCTTGGGTTCATCATGTTCTTCTTCTTCGGTTTCTCTTTCTTCATGCTCAATTTTGGATTCTGACTCCTCATTATTGGATTCCAACTTTCCATTATCCTTCAACACCATAATTCCTCTATTTGGACATTGGTTGGCAATATGTCCATGGCTCTGGCATTTAAAACACACAATATCATGTGCTTTTGATGGTTTAAGATCATCTTTACCCTTCAGTTTTGGTGCTTGTATAGGTTCAGCCTAGTTGTCTCTCCTTGGTCGAGTGGCACTTCCTTCATCTTGCTTCGGCTTTAGTCTAGGCTTGAATACAGGATTGCTTCTCCAACTAGTTGAACCGGTCCTCCAACTACTTGAAGCTCTTTTAAGCCATGTGTTACCACCCCTCCTCTTGAGTTGGTGCTCAATTTTGATTGCTATATGCAGCATCTCTTCAAACTCCACATATTTTTGTAGATCCACTTGGTTTGCAATCTCTTGGTTAAGCCTTCCAAGAAACCTAGACATTGTTACCTTTCAGTCTTCATTAACCCTCAACCTTATCATGAGCATCTCCATCTCCTTATAATAATCCTTTACCGACCTGCTTCCTTGAGATAAAGATTATAATCTTTGATGCAACATCCTATTATAATGGCCTGGTACAAATCTTTTTCTCATGGATCCTTTCATTTGTTTCCAAGTGGTTATTAACTTGTTGCCAACTCTTTTTCAGGTATTTTGCTCATTGTTCCATCATTTTAAAGTATAATGTCCAAATTCTAAAGTTTCCAACTTAACCTTTTTCGCCTCTGAATAGTTATGGTAATAAAAAATCATCTCCATGTCTTCCCATTCCAAGTAAGCCTCCGGACCACTCTTTCCTAAAAATGGTGGTATACTGACCTTGATATTTCCTAAATCATCATCTTCCTTCTTGTTGTGCCTATCACGGGTTTGCCTTCCTTGGAGTGCAAATATATCTTCAAACTCCTCCTCAAAATTGTCCCTAAAGTCTCCTTCTTCAATTTCTTCTCGAAACTGTCCGTAGCCTCCTCTACCTCGACCACGTCCTCCTTGCAATGCCATCCTACGGTTCGGCCTTCTTGGTGTGATCTCAAACAGATCCATCCTTTGATCGATTTAATTGAATCTAGCATTCATTCTTTGCAATTGTTCCAACACCGCCTATATGTCAGTAGGCTCGACTAAACTCCCTGATGCTCTAGATTCTCCCTTGAATCCCATAGAATCCTCTCCAAGTTCTCTTATTAAGTCACCTCTTTTTCTTATTCTTGAATCTATCATGCTAGTGACATAATGCAAAAAACCTCACCAAATTCATTCCCTCACGCGTATCATTCCAACAAGGTCTCATTCACTCGTGTTTTCACACTTGTTTCAGCTTTTAACCCTCTTTTAAGCTTATGCGCTCTTGCATTTTTTTCACTTTAGAGATTATCTAAAGCTCTATTAAACTCGCTTAAAATAGCAGTTAGATCACAAGTGTATGCTAATTAAACCTATCAATAGAACAGAAGCAAGAAATAAGCAAATTCCGAGTGAATTATAAAACCTAATTCTCGACTTTACTATCCAAAAAAAGGAAAATAATATAGCAGTTTTTGGTTTCAATAAAAAATCAAACAAGAATATTAAGAGGCCAGAAATTCACAGAATAAATTTAGAAAATGATTCAATAAACGAACAAGAACACAATTTCAACAAAATATGTGATAGTTGTTGGTTGTAGTTCTTGTAATTTAGGTCTTTGTCTCAAATCCTTAACCAAATTTTAATCCAATCAATTAGCACACAATATTCCAATATCTAACAATCAAAACTGAATGAGCAAACAGCAACTTCAACAAACACAATTGAATTTCCAAATCCAAACCAAACTCGATTTCACAATTCCTCAAAACCAACTTTTTTGCACAATTTTTTTAACTTTGGCTCTTTTTTTTTTTTTTAATCACAAACAGAATAATATCACACAACTTCCAGTAGCACAATCACCATAAAAATGCAACTCCAATGCCTAACAATTTCTCAAATCTGAATTCACCTTCCTAACCAAACAAAGCAAATTGCAAAATTTTAGGTTTATGATTTTTTTTTTTTAATATTTGAGTGCAACTAATCAAAATTAAAACCAGCAAGGAAAATCAACAATAAACCAAATTACTAGGAACTAACATGCAAACCAACCAACAAACTAGAAAGCAAACAAATATTTAACTAAGCAAAAGGAAACCCTAATTCGGCTATGAATTTTTTTTTTTTTAATCCAGAACATGTGTGGGTAGAAAACAACTTTAATCTAATGCTAAAGTTGCAGAATAATACAAAAATAAAACAAAGCAAATAAGATAGTTCAAATGATACAAACCTAAGTCGACTTGCTTATAAACCTGTATTATATTAGCTCAGATCGAAATTAAGTTCAGATTTTAATGGCCACCTTGACTCCTAATCAACCTGTGATTAGAAACCTTGGTATATGTCGAAGACGCCACAATAAGTGATGGAAGGCCTATTGATAAGTCAAACTAGAATACTTATTCTCTATTCGGTGTTCTAGGTGTTCTAGGTGTTCTAAGAGAATAAAGAGAAATCATTCTCATAATAATTTTTCTGGATGAATAATGTAGTGCCTTTTTTGAGAAAGTAAGCATTTAAATAGCCTAAAGTCATAAAAGAAATAAAACCCTAAAAACAATAGGTAAAACCGGCCAAGATAGCTAAAAGCAATGATGGGGCCGATTCTCACATGTCTTTCCTAATCTAATTGGTATTAATTAATTCCTTAATTTTTGAAGAAGAATTAATTAATTTATAATAAAAAAAATGTTAAAATTCAACCTTCTAAATAAATTTGTTCAGCAAACAATTAAATTAAAAAAATAAAAGACTATTTCCTAAAACAAAAAATTAAATTTCAAATTTGGAAAGTAGTTTACTCGTTTTCCAAATAAGTTGTCTTTATCCAATCTTCAACTAATTTAGGCTCCAAATCCGATCCAACATGCCAAGTAGGATGTCTAGTAAGATTAGAACTGGTCCCCACACATTGCCATTTATTGAAATGATCAAAGCTTGCTTGGAATGACAGAAAACTCCTTCTCAGCACCAAACTAGCTCAATTCGGCCAATGCGGAAGCTTGGACGCTAATGACATACTTGGGTGCCCTTGCATCTACCTTGGCATGATTTCATGGCCTCTTAGTGAGCTTGAACACGTTCATAGGCCAACAAAATCGTCCCATCCTACCTAGAGTCCTCAAATGTATCAAAATAGCTTCCCACGTCCATTTCTACCTTCACAACTTGGATGCTCAGCACGGGCTTAGAATCTTCTGATATTAATACACCTTCTTAAGATTTAATTACTCTTCACATGAAGCTAACAAGATTGTCCTCAAACCTCTTAGCTTGATGATACAAACCTAGGACGACCTGTTCCTAAACCCGTATTAT
This sequence comes from Ziziphus jujuba, assembly GCF_031755915.1. NCBI lineage: Eukaryota > Viridiplantae > Streptophyta > Magnoliopsida > Rosales > Rhamnaceae > Ziziphus > Ziziphus jujuba. The sequence goes on from NC_083379.1 coordinate 26,471,462, forward strand.
ATTAGCCCGGATCTAATTATGTTCAAGTTCTAATGGTCATCTTGACCCCTAACTAACCTCTGATTAGAAACCTTCATATATAATGAAGATGCCACAATAAGTGATGGAAGGCCTATTGATAAGTCAAACTAAAACACTCATTCACTAATGGTGTTTTAGGTATTCAAAAGAACAAAGAGAATTCAATCTCACAAATAATTTTCTGTATAAAATTCAAGCTGTATTCTTATTGAAAATAAGCCTTTAAATAGGGTACAAAGTAACAAATAAAACCCTAAAAATCTAGGGCAAAAATCGGCCAACATTACAAAACATCATGGTGGCCGAATTTCACTACTTTCCTAAGTCTAATTTCTAATTAATTAATTCCTTTATTTTGGAATTAAGAATTAATTAATTTACAATTAAAATAATAAAATTTAACTTTCCTAAATCACTTTTTTCTGCAAATAAATAAATAAAAACCAAAAGTAAAGGTAATTTCCTAAAACAAAATATAGAAATCAAATTAAGAAACTAAAATACTAGCTTTTTGACTAAGTTGACTTTGACCAATTTTTGACCAATTTGAGCTCCAAATCAGCTTCTATATACTTTTTAGGATGCCAAATAAGATTATTATTGAGTCCAACACATTGCCTTTGCATGGAGGAAAGAGAAAAAGCCAACTCAGCAAAATACAGTAAAGCCAGCAAATAATACAACAAAAACCGGCCATTTTCTCTCTCATGCGCACACCACTTAAATGACCAACAAAGCTTCAGTCTTGACCAGTTCCCATGAATTATTAGTGATATCAAGTGAATTCAAGAAGATTGGAACCCATTTCCCACAGCCGGGAATCCATAAATGCACCAAAACCACAGCCGGGGTCCGTATCGGTTTCCACGATTTGTATGCTCAAAACAGGTCTTGGATCTTCGGGTATGGACAAGCCTTTTTGGGAATGAATTACTCCCTCGATAAAGGCAGCAAATTTTTCCTTAAACTTCTTAGCTTAAGCCCTAGTGATTGGCTCGGTCTTCATCCGTATCGGGGTCAGCACTCCAGTAGGTTGTCAGTTGTGCGGGCTCGGGCGGATTCGCGTCATTCCCCTCCTACTGAAAAGGATTTATCCTCAAATCAAGATCTTCACTTGCAGCAAAGAAAATAAATCAGCAACATTATATGTGGCACTAACATTATACCACCTATTAAATTAAGTTATAGGTATTCTTGTTAATCCTCTCAAAGACTTGAAAAAGTCTATCCACACGTGGCATAAGCTTTAACTTTCTATGTTTTGGAAACTTCTCCTTTTGTAAGTGCAACCAAATCAAATCTCCTGAGTCAAACACTATCACAACAAAATCTAAAATTACATGCTCATTATGGAAAAAATTATACTTTTTAAAGTTAGCAAATAATCTCTTCCTAATTTTTAAATTTCCACAAAGTAAAGCTCTTAACAAGGTAGATAAAGTTCTATACAACAAAAGCATTTCTAAATAAGCATCTTTATAATTCATGACGAACAATGGTTTCTTACTTAAAATGGCCTTATTAACATCCCCAAAACTAAGATAAAATTTTTTATTTTTCCTTTATTTTCTTTCTTTTCCTTTCTCACTCACGGATTCATTGAATTTTGCATCACTCTTGGCTTTTGCTCCAAGTTTCTCACTTTCGATTTTATTTAAATTTTTCTGCTCAACCTGGGTTTTAGAGGACTTAACTTGGACAACAAGTTCACCTTTTCCCTCTTGAATGGATGGTGGAGCCGTTGATGACATATTAGCTTTTTCTTTGAGTTTTTCAGCTTCCCTCCTTTGTTTCATTTGTAATTGGTCCCTAAAAATCTCCTTTGGGTTTAATGGATCTAGCTTAACCTTTTTGCGTTTAAGCTTAAAAACAATGGAGTACTCTCTCCCATAATGTATGACATCTTTATCAAATTGCCATGGCCTCCCCAACAATAAATGACCAGCATGCATAGGCATAACATTACACACTACAACATCCACATATTTATCTATGCTAAATTTTACTTTGGCTTGTTTATTCACTTTCATCTTACCACTATCATTAAGCCATTATAATCTATATGGTTCTGGATGTTTAATTTTTGTTAAGCCTAATCTATCAACTACCATGCTACTAATTACATTTGCATAACTTCCACTATCTATAATCATACTACATATGTTACCTTGAATTTCACATCGGGTGTGGAAGATGTTTTTTCTTTGAATTTGATCTTCATCTTTGTATACAGTAAGGACCTTCCTTGCAATTAAGCATAATTCGGCATTTGAAACCTTTAGGGTTTCGGCTTCATCTTCAATTTCTTTCTCTTCATGCTTGATCTCAATTTCAGCTTCATCACTATCGGACTCCAACTCACCATTGTCATTCAACACCATGATTCTTTTATTCGGGCATTAGCTAGCGATGTGATGCGAATCCGTCGAGCTCGCACAACCGACAATTCACTGGGGTACTGATCCGATACGGATGAGGACTGGACCGATCACTAGGGCTCAAGCTAAGAGGTTTAAGGACAACCTTACTGCCTTTATCTAGAAAGTAATTCATTCTCAAAAGGGCTTGTCCATACCTGAAGATAACAGACCTGTGTTAAGTATCCAAGTGGTGGAGGCTGATACATCGGACACCATACATCGGACATTTTATATTGGACACCTTATATCGGACACCCATCCATCGGACATTTTATATCGGACACCTATGCCTCGAACATCAGATCTTGGACTTCAGACATCTAACATAACTTAGTACGAACATCAGGCAGACATAAGTTAGCTCGGACATCAAACATAAGTCAGCTTAGTTGTCAAACTAGTCAACTCGTTTTCTAATTTGTGTTTGACTTTTTTTTGGATTTTTATTTATTTATTTGTTGGACAAATAAGTTTAGAAAAGTTTTTATTTTATTATTTTGTTTGTAAATTAATTAATTCCTAATTGAAAATAAAGGAATTAATTAATCAGATTAGGAAAAGGAAAGATTCGGTCAAGCTAGAACTCTTCATTGTGTGGCCGATTTTTCCTAGGGTTTTTAGGGTTTATTTTGTTTCTTTCAAAGCCTATTTAAAGGCTTATTTTTCAATAAGAAGACAACTTTGATTTGATTGAGGAAATACTTATGAAATAATTATCTCTTTGTTCTTTGAGAACACCTAAAACATCATTAGAGAATTGGTTGTTTTAGCTTGACTTATCAATAGGTTTTCCATCCCCTATTGTGGCGTCTACATTATACCAAGGTTTCTAACCACAGGTTGGTTAGGGGTTGAGGTCAATTCCATTAGAACTTGAACTTAATTAAGATCCGGGCTAATATAATACGGGTTTAGGAGCAGGTCGTCCTAGATTCGTATCACAATGTGTCCTTGTCCCTGGCACTTAAAACAAACAATATCTTTAGTCCTTGAACGTTTAGGATCAGATTTACCTTCAGATTTGTGTGCTTGAACAAGGTCAGCTTGGTTATCTTTCCTTGGTCGAATGGCACTTCCTTCACCTTGATTTGGTTTTAACCTTGGCTCAAACGTGGGGTTGCTTCTCCAACAAGTTGAATTTACCCACCAACTGCTTGAAACACCTCCAAACCGTGATCTTGTACCCCTCCTTTTGAATTGATGCTCTAATTTAATAGCCACATGTAACATCTCCTCCAATTCCATATACTGTTGCAATTCTAGTTGATTGGCTATCTCACGATTCAAACCACCTAAAAATCTTGCCATGGTTGCTTCCCTATCTTCATTCATGCTCAATCTCATCATGATCCCAAGTATATTTTAATTTAACTTATCAACAAAACAGTAGCTAAAGCAAGTAATACCGAATGAATTAACAAAACCTAGTTTTCGGCTTTTCTAGGCAAAATACGACAAATCAACAAGAAACGTTTGGAATTAATAAGAATTGGACCATATGGTAAGAAATTCATAATCCAAGAATCAAATTTTAAAGAAAGAAATTCAAACTCAAGCAAGAATCAATTTGAACAAAATTAAAGAGTAGTGTTGGTTGTTGTTCTTATAATTCTAGTTGTGTATCAATTCCATTAACTAATTTTAATCCAATAATTTAAGCATCCAAAATTCAAATATCCAGCAACAAAATAATTCTCCAGCAACTCCAAATACTGAATAAATGATCAAAAAATCAGCAGCTCTAAGAAATTTCCAGCAACAAATTTCAACACCAAATTCAACAAACCGAATATTTTTTTTATTTGGCTTTTTTTTTTGACTCATAGAATGATACGAACCTAGGACGACCTACTTCTAAATCCGTATTATATTAGCTCGGATCCAATTATATTAGTGGTCACCTTGACTGCTAACCAACCTGTGATTAGAAACCTTGGTATATAATGAAGATGCCACAATTGGTGATGAAAGACCTATTGATAAGTCAAACTAAAACACTCATTTACTAATGGGGTTTTAGGTGTTCAAAAGAACAAAGAGAATTCAATCTCACAAATAAATTTCTATATAAATTCAAGTTGTCTTCTTATTGAAAAAATAAGCCTTTAAATAGGCTACAAAGTCACAAATAAAACCTTAAAAAAACTAAGCTAAAACTGGCCATGCTTGTTGTTTCCTAAAGGTGGCCGAAATTTGCATCTTTCCTAAACTAATTTGGATTAATTAATTTCCTTATTTTGAATTAGGAATTAATTAATTTACAATGAAAATAATAAAACAATAACTTTCCTAAACTTATTTATCCAGCAAATAAATAAATAAAATGCAAAAAGTAATGGTAATTTCCTAAAACAAAAAGTATAATCAAATTAGGAAACTAAAATACTAGCTTTTTGACTAAGTTGACTTTGACCAATTTGAGCTCCAAATCAGCTTCTATATGCTTTTTAGGATGCCAAATAAGCTTATTATGGAGTCTCACACGTTGCCGTTGCTTGGAAGAAAGAGAAAAAACCAACTTAGCAAAATATAGTAAAGCCAGCACAAAATACAACAAAAACCGGCCAATCTTCATGCCATGTGCAAACCCCCTGTTTGTATGCCTCTGAAACTACCTTGACTTGATTCCATGACCTCTTAGACATATGTATTGAATCCATGAAGCATTGGAACCATTTCATGCTGCCCGGGCTCCATAAATACACCAAAACCGCTCTTTGGGTCTGTATCGGTTTCCACCACTTGTATTCTCAGAACAGGGCTTGGATCTTCAGGTATGGACAAGTCTTTTTGAGTATGAATTATTCCCTGGATAAAGGCAGCAATATTGTCTTAAAATTCTTAGCTTGAGCCCTAATGATCGGCCCGGTCTTCATCCGTATCGGGTCGGCACCCCAGCTGGTTCGAGCAGATTCACATCATTCCCCTCCTCTTGAAAAGGATTTGCACTCAAATCAAAGTCATCACCAGCAGAAAAAGGAAACAAATTTGTAACATTAAATGTAGCACTAACATTATACTCACCTGGCAAATCAAGTTTGTAAGCATTGTCATTTATCCATTCCAAAACTTGAAAAGGTCCATCTCCTCTTGGCATTAATTTGACTTCCGCTGTTCGGGAAATATCTCATTCCTTAAGTGTAACCAAACCCAATCTCCAGGTTCAAAGACAACTTGCTTTTGGCTTTGATTAGCATTCCTTGCATATTGCTCGGTCCTCCTCTTAATATTTGCCTTAGTCTTTTCATAAATCTGCTTTACAAAATTAGCTTTTTGTTTTCCATCTAGATTAGTACTCTCACTTAAAGATAAAGGTGTTAGATCTAATGGAGTCAAAGGATTAAAACCATAAATAATTTCAAATGGAGTAAATTTAGTCAGTGAATGAAAAGACCTATTATAAGCAAATTCAACATGTGGCAAACATTCCTCCCAAGTTCTTAAATTTCTACTAAGTAATGATTTCAACAATGCAGACAAAGTCCTATTCACTCCTTCTATTTGTCCATCAATTAGTGGATGACAAGTAGTTGAAAATAAAAGCTTATAAAAGCTTAGTACCTAACTTAGCCCATAAAGTTTTCCAAAAATAACTTAAGAACTTAGCATCCCTATCCGAAACAATATTCGTAGGCATTCCATGCAATCTCACAATTTCTTTGAAAAATAAATTAGCAACATTGGCTGCATCATCAGTTTTATTACATGCAATAAAATGTGCCATCTTAGAAAATCTATCTATAACAACAATATTGAATCCTTATCTGTCCTTGACCTAGGCAAACCAAGAATAAAATCTATAGACAAATCTACCTAAGGATAGGAAGGAATCGGCAAAGGATGGTACAATCCGTACGGTTTCAACGTGGACTCGGTCTTTTGGCATTTCAAGCACCTTTCACATATTCTCTCAACATCTCTCTTCATGTAAGGCCAATAAAAATTTTCTATCAGAAAGGATAAAGTTTTAAAAACAGTAAAATGACCCATTAAACCACCCCCATGACCTTCCCGAACTAGTAACTCTGGAATGCTATAATTAGGCACACAAAGTTCATTTTTCCTAAACAAATTCCCTTTAAATATGTAAAATTTATTAAATCCATGTTTCAAATAGGTCCTAAATATTTCTCCAAAGTCCCTATCATGCTCATAAAGTTCCTTTAATTGTTCAAAACCAAGCAATCTAGCATATAAAGTAGAAAAGAGGACATACCTTCAGGATAATGCATCGGCAACCAGATTTTCCTTACCTTTCTTGTAACAGATCACATATGGAAAGGTCTCAATGAATTCAATCCACTTAGCATGCCTTTGGTTGAGCTTTCCTTGGCCTTTTATGTGCTTCAAAGATTTATGATCCGTATGAATCACAAATTCTTTTCGCATGAGATAATGCTACCACGTTTCCAAAGCCCTCACCAAAGCATACATCTCCTTGTCATAGGTCGAGTAGTTTAGTGCAGTTCCGTTTAATTTCTCACTAAAGTAGGCTATGAGCCTTCCTTCTTGCATTAATAAAGCTCCAATACCTACACCCAAAGCATCACATTCAATTTCAAAAGTTTTAGAAAAATTTGGCAAAACTAATAAAGGTGCATTACATAATTTTTCTTTCAATAAATTAAAAGATTTTTCTTGTACTTTCCCCCATTTAAAACCAACATTCTTCTTTACAACTTCATTCAAAGGTGCTACAATGGTACTAAAGTCCTTGACAAATCTTCGATAAAAACTTGCCAAGCCATGAAAGCTCCTAACTTGAGTGATAGAAGTTGGCGTCGGCCATTCCTTGATTGCTTGAACTTTACATTGATCAACTTTGATTCCTGCAGCACTTACTACAAATCCTAGGAAAACAAACTCATCTTTGCAAAAGTCACAATTTTTCATGTTAGCAAATAACCTTTCTTTTCTAAGAGTATTTAAAACTTGCCTAAGATGTTTAACATCTCATCTAAGTTTCGACTATATACTAAATATCATCAAAATATACAACTACAAATTTACCAATAAATGGACGCATAACATGATTCATAAGCCTCATGAAAATATTAGGTGCATTAGTTAAACCAAAAGACATGACTAACCATTCATACAGCTCATATTTAGTCTTAAATTTGATTTTCCATTCATCACCTTCTTTCATCCTTATTTGATGGTATCCACTCCTAAGATCAATTTTAGTGAACATGCAAGCACCATGCAATTCATCAAGCATATCATCTAATCTAGGAATTGGATGTCTATATTTAATGGTGATATTATTTATAGCCCTACAATCCATGCACATTCTCCAAGAACTATCTTTTTTAGGCACTAATAAAATAGGAACAGCACATGGACTTATACTCTCACGAATGTAACCTTTATCAAGTAACTCACTTACCTGCTTTTATAGCTCTTTTGTTTCTTCAGGATTACTTCTATATGCAGGTCTATTTGGTATGGCAACCCCTGGAACAAAGTTAATTTGATGTTCAATCCCTCTAATAGATGGTAATCCATTTGGAATTTCATCCGGAAAGACATCTCCAAAATCTTGCAAAAGAGAAAGAATTGAAACTTGGCAATTCAAGTTCTTCAAACTTAGCTTGATCATTAAAAAAATTATCTTTATAAATCATGACCAGCAATGGTTTCTTACTCAAGATAGCTTTATTAACATCCCCAAAACTCAAATAAAATTTTTTATTTTTCCTTTCTTTTCTTTCTTTTTCTTTCTTCCACTCAGTTTGGCTCTCACTCTCCTCTTTTATCACTTCTCTCACACTCTCGGGTTTCTCTCCCCTTCTCACCTCACTTTGGGCTTTCCCATAATTTTTCCACTCATTTGAGTCTTAGATCACTTACCTGGTTGGTTTCACACGACTTGGACTCCTTGGATAGGTGTCGTTGCCGTGGGGGCTATGCTAGTTCTCTCCTTGAGTTGTTTGGCCACCCTCCTTTGTTGTATTTGTATTTTATCTTTGTACACCTCTTTGGGAGTTAATGCCTCCAACTTAACCTTTTTACCTTTAAATCTAAAAATAATACTATTCTCTCTACCATAATGAACAGCATCTTTATCAAATTGCCAAGGCCTACCAAGTAAAATATGTCCCCCATGCATAGGCACAACATCACACAAAACCACATCCACATATTTATCAATGCTAAGTTTTACTTTAGCTTGTTTATTAACTTTCATCTCACCACTATCATTAAGTCATTGTAACCTATAAGGTTCGGGATGTTTAATTATTGTCAAGCCTAGTTTATCTGCCACAAAATTACTAATTACATTGGTACAACTTCCACTGTCGATAATATACTACAAACCTTACCTTGGATTTCACATCGGGTGTGGAAGATGTTCTCTCTTTGAATTTCATCCTCATCTTTGTATGCAGCCAGCACTCTACTAGAATCAAAGTTTTAGCCTCACCTTCAAGCTCTTCCTCCTGCTCTTGCTCGGTTTCATCACCACTTTCCTCACTTTCCGATTCTAGCTCACCATTACCCTTCTGCACCATGATCATTCTATTCAGGCATTGGCTAGTGATGTGTCCTCGTCCCTGACACTTAAAACAAATAATTTCTCTTGATCTTGAAGGTTTAGGATCAGATTTTACCTCATTCCTTGGTGCTTGGACAGATTAGGTTTTGGACTCCTTTTTTGGCCAATTGGAACTTTCTTCAACAAGTTTCAGTTATAGATTTGAATCGTAGATGGGATGGCTTCTTCAAGCACTTGAATTTGATCTTCTACTGTTGGAAACACCCCCAAACCATGAGCCTACACCCCTCCTCTTGAACTGATGCTCTAATTTAATAGCCACATGCAACATCTCCTCTAATTCCACATACTGTTGCAATTCTAGTTGATTGGCTATTTTACAATTCAAACCACCAAGGAATCTTGCCATGGTTGCTTCTGTATCCTCATTCATGCTTAACCTCATCATAAGCATCTCCATCTCCTTGTAATAATCCTCCACAGACCTACTTCCTTGAGATAAAGATTGAACCCTTTGACGCAGCAACCTATGATATTGTGATGGTAAAAATTGCTTCCTCATGGCTCCTTTCAATCATCGCCATGTAGTGATCAAGTCATCACCAACTCTCCTTCAGGTGTTTTGCTCATTGGTTTACCATTGGAGTGCATAAGGACCAAACTCCATTGCTGCCAACTTCACCTTCTTGGCCTCGGAATAATTATGACAATAAAAAATCATCTCCATTCTCTCCTCCCATTCCAAATATCCCTCCAGATCACTTTTTTCCATGAAAGGTGGAATGTTTACCTTGATATTCCCTAGATCATTATCTTCATTGCTTGCTAGTCACCCACCAATTGGCCTTTCGTGAGGTTCAAAAATTTCATCAAACCCCTCATCTAAGTCATCTCCAAAGTTACTTCCCCTGAATTCCTCTCTTGGTCGCCCTCGACCTCGACCTCGACCTCCATGAGCATTTAACCTTATATTTGGCCCTCCTTATGATGTTTCTATCCTGTCCATCCTTTGATCTATGTTATAAAATTGGGCATCCATCTGCTGCAATTGCTCCAATATAGCCTTCATGTCCGTTTGCTCACTACTCCACGTAGCTCGAGAACCACCATGGAATCCTACAGACTCTTCTTCATTAATTCTTAAAGGTGGATCTCCTCTTCTCACCCTTGAATCTGCCATGTTAGTATGAATAATGCAAAATAAATATATTCTCACCAAAAATCACTCCCTCACGTGTTTCACTCAATCAAGATCTCGACACTAATTTCGGTTTTTACCCTCTTTTAAGCTCACACACTCTTGCCTTTTTCCACTCTATGAATTATCTCAAAGTTCTAATTAAAACACCCATAAACAGAAATTAGATCACAAGTATGTTTAATTAAACTTATCAATCAAACAGTAGTGAAAAGAAAGCAATACCGAATGAATTAACAAAACCTCATTTTCGGCTTTTCTAGGCAAAATAAGGCAAATCAACAAGAAACTTTTGGAATTAATAAGAACTGGACTAGATGGTAAGAAATTAATAATCCAAGAATGAAATTTTAGAGAAAGAAATTCAAACTCAAACAAGAATCAATTTGGACAAAATTAAAGAATAGTGTTGGTTGTTGTTCTTGTAATTCTAGTTTTGTATCAATTCTTTTAACTAATTTTAATCCAAATAATTTAAACACCCAAAATTCAAATATCTAGCAACAAAAATAATTCTTCAGCAACTCCAACTATTGAATAAATAATCAATCAAACAGCAGCTTTAAGAAATTTCCAGCAACAAATTTCGATACCAAATTCAACAAACCGAATTTTTTTTAGTTTTTTTTTTTCTTTTAATTTGGCTTTCTTTATTTTTTTATTTTTTTTATTTTTTATTTTTTACTCACATACCGTAAAACAACTGCAGTAACAAGAATCAACACCAAAATTGCAATTGCAACACCAAATAATCACTAAACTTGTGGCCTCCAACCAAAACAAAAAGAAAAAAAAACAAATTATGCAATTTTTTTTTTTTGAATATATGAATGCAAATATTTAAGAATAAAACAACAAAGAAAAATCAACAAAAACCAAAATTAACAAGAACAATGATGAAAAAACAACCAACAAACTAGGAAACAAAAATACGGTAAAACAAGGAAATCCTAATTTAGCTAGGAATGAATTTTTTTAGTTTTTAATTTTTTAAAAATGTAGAATGTGTATGATGATAGAAGCTACCTTAACCTAATGCTAAAATTGCAGAACAATACAAAAACAAATAAAGTAAATAAAGATAGATCAAACCTAAATAAAATTTGTCTCTGATACCAAATGATACAAACCTAGGACGATTTGCTCCTAAACCTGTATTATATTAGCCCAGATCTAATTATGTTCAAGTTCTAATGGTCACCTTGATCTCTAACCAACCTGTGATTAGAAACCTTGGTATATAATGAAGACACCACAATAGCTGATGGAAGGCCTACTGATAAGTCAAACTAAAACACTCATTCACTAATGGTGTTTTAGGTTTTCAAAATAATAAAGAGAATTCAATCTCACAAACAAATTTCTGTATAATATTCAGGCTGTCTTCTCATTGAAAAAATAAGCCTTTAAATAGGCTACAAAGTCATAAATAAAACCCTAAAAAAACTAAGCTAAAACTAGCCATGCTTGTTGTTTCCTAAATGTGGTCAAATTTCACTACTTTCCTAAGTCTAATTTCTAATTAATAAATTTCTTTATTTTGGAATTAGGAATTAGTTAATTTACAATTAAAATAATAAAATATTAACTTTCCTAAATCACTTTTTCCAGCAAATAAATAAATAGAAACCAAAATTAAAGGTAATTTTCTAAAACAAAAAGTAGAAATCAAATTAGGAAACTAAAATACTAGCTTTTTGACTAAGTTGACTTTGATCAATCTTTGACTTGATCAATCTTTGACCAATTTGAGCTCCAAATCAGCTTCTATATGCTTTTTAGGATACCAAATAAGATTATTATGGAGTCCCACATGTTTCCCTTGCTTGGAGGAAAGAGAAAAAGCCAACTCAGTAAAATACAGTAAAGCCAGCAAATAATACAGCAAAAATCGACCATTTTCTCTCTCATGCACACACCACTTAAATGAAAAGAAAAGCTTTGGTCATGACCAGTTCCCATGAATTCCTAGTGATATTAAGTGAATTCAAGAAGATTTGAACCTATTTCCCGCTACTCAAAATCCATAAATGCACAAAAATCGCTACCGGGGTCAGTATTGGCTTCCACAATTTGTATGCTCAAAACAGGTCTTGGATCTTCGGGTATGGACAAGCCCTTTTGGGAATGAATTATACCCTGGATAAAGGCAGCAAGGTTGTCCTTAAACTTCTTGGCTTGAGCCCTAATGATCGGCCCGGTCTTCATCCATATCAGGTCAGCACCCTAGCGGGTTGTCGGTTGTGGGGGCTCGGGCGGATTCGCATCACTTGAGCTTTAGTAATTGGCCTAGTTCTCATCATTAAGCTTTTTATTCTTTTTCTTGTCTCTTTCTTCTTTTTCTTTTTTTTTTTCACACGTTATCTTTTCCTTTTAATAATGTTCAGAAAATGAACTTAAGGTTTGAGAACTAGTGTTTGACAGAAAAGAAAATGAAAGGAAAAACAAGAAAAGCTGAGAAAACCAGCAAGTGATAATGTTCAGAAAATGAACTTAAGGTTTGAGAACTGGTGTTTGGCAGAAAAAAAAATGAAGAGAAAAATAAGAAAAGCTGAGAAAACCAGCAAGAAAAACGAAAAGAAACAGAGGAAAAATTTCAAAGAATAATAGACAGAAAAAAAATGATTATTGCTTACACTGTAAAACAGTTCGAGAGCTATTTAAATAGCTCATTACAATCTAAACAACTAGCCAACTAGAAAGGCAGCTACCAATCTTATTGATACACGTAGGAGGATTAAAAACTGATTTTAGAAAAACTAACTAATTAACTCTGACTGTATAAAAGAAAAGCACGTGCAAGCACATGGCTATTTTAACAAACTCTAACATTCCCCCTCAGAAGCAACCTCTTCTTCTTTGTTAAGAAATTCCAATCACTTTCTTAACATCTCCCACATGCATTTGCCTCGCAGAAGTTGAAAACGAAGAGTACCAAGGGGTTTAGTGAAGATGCTACTTGATCAAGAGTAGGAACATAACGCACCTCTAAGCTTCTTTGAATGACTTTATCTCTCACAAAATGGAGATCAATTTCAATATGCTTTACTCTTTGATGTAAAACTGTATTAACAGCAAGAGCAGCAGCTCCTGTATTATCACTCCACACTATAGGACAGTCAATATGATAATCAAGTTCTTTTGTTAGGTTTTGAAGCCAACAAATTTCTGAGGTGATATGAGCTAGAGCATGATATTCTGCTTCCATGCTAGACCTTGCAACCACCTGCTATTTTTTTTAGCTCCATGATACTACATTCGAGCCAAAATAAATGCAATATCCACTGACAGATCTTTGATCATCTACATTACTTGCCCAATTAGAATCTTGAACTTGTAAAATAGAATTAGCAGTAAGCTTCAAACCATAAGACATAGTTCCTTTGAGATATCTAAGAACAAGTTTACAAGCTTCCCAATGCTAAGTAGTAGGAGCTGATAGATATTGACTCAGACAGCTAACTGAAAAGGAAATGTCAGGCCGAGTGAGTGAGAGTTACTGCAAAGCACCAACGATGCTCCTATAAACTGCAGGATCATGAAAAGGATCTCCAGCACCTTTAGAAAGCTTTATATTGGAGCACATAGGAGATGAAATTGGTTCAGCACCATCTAAGGCTGACCTTTTTAGCAAATCAGAGATATATTTAGCTTGACTCAAGAACATTGTTGAATCAGTCCTTGTGACTTCAATACCCAAAAAATAGTGCAAAGCCCCTAGATCTTTCAGAGAGAAGATATTATGTAATTGTTTGATCAATTGAGTTTTTGATATCATGCAATGTTTGATCAATTGAGCAACAAAAACTGAATCATTTCCAGTGATAAGAATATCATCAACATAAACCAGACGAAGAACATAAGCTTGAGTTGTCTTGAGAATGAACAATGAAGAATCTGAGATTGAGTTCTTAAAACCAAAATGTAGAAGAACTGTTTTTAATTTTTCAAACCATGCTCGAGGAGCCTGCTTGAGCCCATAAAGAGCTTTTGTAAGCTTGCAAACATGATTAGGTTTCTGCAAATCTTCGAATCCTTGAGGTTGTTCCATATAAACAGCTTCAGTTAGATCACCATTAAGGAAAGCATTGTTGAAGTCAAATCGTCTTACTTCCTAATGATTTGACAATGCCAATGATAAAACAATACGAATTGTAGCTGGTTTAATCACAGACTAAATGTTTCATTGTAGTCTATACCAGGAGTTTGATGAAAACCATTTGCAACTAACCTGGCTTTTAATCTCTCAACAGTGCCATCGGCTTTATACTTAGTTCGAAAGACCCATTTATGTCCAACCAAATGCATGCTAGGATCATAGGGTCCTAATGTCCAGGTGTTATTTTGAAGAAGAGCATTATATTCTTGAGTCATGGCTTGTTTCCAAGAAGGGTCAGCTAGAGCTTGTTTAATATTGAAAGGTTCTTGTATTGAAGCAAAAGAAACTGAAGGTAGAGGGAATTTTGTAGTAAGAAAACTTTTAGGTTTGAGAGAGCCAGTTTTAGATCTAGTTACCATTGGATGAGGACAAAAAGAAGGTACAGCTTTAGATCTAGTGACCATTGGATGAACAGAAGATGTTGGTAAAGAAGAGGGTTTGGTAATCAAACGAGAAGATGAAAGAGAGGAAGAAGGTGGTATAGAATCAGATAAATCAGCAGTTGAATGAGTAGGAAGAGAAGGAGATGTTGTGATAGGTACAAAGTCTGAACTAAGAGGGGAACTAGGAGACTTAGAAACTGAAGGTCGATGATAAATGAAGAGAGAAGCTGAAAAATCAGTAGTATTTCTAGAAAGGGAAGAAGAAAATGAATACATGGAAACAAAATTTGTATCAGTAGCAAAAGGGAACTCAATTTCATTGAATTTGACACTCTTTGCGACATAAATCCTACCAGTATGATGAAGACAGCGATATCCTTTATGGTCAGAACTATAGCCAAGGACAACACACTTTTGAGTATGGTATTGAAACTTATGATCATTATAAGGTAGAAGAAAGGGATAACAAGTGCAACCAAAAACTCTCATGAACTGAAAATCTGGTTTTTCATTAAACAAAATTGAAAAAGGTATTTGATTGTTCAAAGATTGAGTAGGAAGTCAATTTATAAGAAAAACAGAACATCTAAAGGCATCCCACCATAGTTTTCAAGGCATACTAGCCTGAGCTAGTAAACTTAAACTTATTTCAACAATATGTCTATGTTTTCTTTCAACTCTCCCATTTTATGGATGCAGATGCGGGCAAGGGTATCAGAATTGGATTCCTTGAGAGTTAAGGTAAGGTAAGAAAGATCGAAACTCTCCTCCCCAATCAAATTGAACTGATTTGATTTTTCTAGCAAAAGTCAGTTCAACCAATTTTTGAAACCTAAAGAATGTAAGAAAAGCTTCAGATTTTAGTTTCAAGGGATAAATCCAAACATATCTAGAAAAATCATCAAGAAACTGAATATAGTATCTAAAACCCTCTAAGGAAACTATAGGAGTAGGGCCCCGTAAGTCAGTGTGTATGAGTTCCAAAGGAGCTGAAGCTCGAGAGGAAGAATTAGGAAAGGAGACTAAATGTTGTTTGCCAAGTTGACAGGCATCACAAAAATGAAGAGAAGTCGAATTGGGTTGTAGATTGCACAAAGTAAGAACTTTAGAGAGAACATTGGATGAAGGATGTCCAAGTCTTTTATGAAAAATATTAATATCTATTGAGTCTATAGCAGCAGAAAACAGTGATTCAGGGGACAAAGAAGAAAAATTGTCAATTGTAGTGTCTGTATTATTGATAGAAAAAGTAGGTGCAATGGCAGAATTACAAGAATTACAGGTACAAACATTTACTTCATTATTCAAATGAAAACCTGAATTGCAAGGCTTACAAACTGAAACTGAAATACAAGGTGATATTGAATTAGAGATACAAGATGAGATCATAGGAACACTAGAGTTCTGTTTAGGACACTTGACATCAAAACTAACTATATTATCTTCATTTCTCAATGGAGAAGGTTGTAACAAAGGCCGATTAGGTGAAGAAAAATGTTGTGACAAGGCTGAGGTGGAACGGGGAACTAAGATGGCTTGGTGCTGGTAAGGTGGAAAGAAAGGAAGCAGCAGCTTATAAAGCCCTCCTTCATTCACTCCTCTAAGGATGGACTTCCCTTGATGATCCTTTAGCATGCAATGAGAAGAATAAAATTCAATAGACATGTTATCACGAGTCAATTTCGAAATACTAAGTAAGTTTTTGGCCATGTAAGGCACAACTAGCACATTTAACAATTTCACAGCTGAGTGACAAGTGGGAATAAGAGTGTTACCAATATGAGTTATGTCCATATGTGCGCCACTTCTAACCATCAGCTTATTGGGTCCTTTATATTCAACTTGGTCAAGTAAAGATGCACCATCAGCAACAACATGGTTTGTTGCTCCACTATTAAGATACGAAAAAAGAGTCAGTGAGAGTCATGGGATGAGCAACTTGACAAGCCCCAGCAAACTTCTCAGAAACTACGACAATAGGTGAAACTGAGTTATGTCCTCCTGAATGTTGAGAAGCAACACTAGTATAGGCCAAGTTTCCTTGAATCTGAGAGGTAGAAGGCTGAGAGTAAGAAGTCGAGCCCTTTTTGATAACCAGAGTAAGGTACTTGAGAAGACTGGTTTTGATTGTTATTATAAGCTTGTGACCGAGAAGAAGGATAGTGGGAAGCTGGTAAAGGAAAAGCAGAATGCTGAGGTGGACTTTCAAACTGTGGAGTGACAACTTGTTGGTGCCCATAAGATTGAGAAGGAACATACGGCTGTGGATTATATTGAAAATTTGAGTTGTAACCAGAGTTTGCCGTAGTGTGTCCCATAAACTAACTGTCAAATCTCTTGTAACAGTAGGGAGCTGAATGACCATATGTGTGACAGAGTTGACAAGTTGGCTTTGAATTTCGACCACCTCCTCTACCATAAATCCTGCCTCTACCTCTTCCTCTACCAAGAATTTGCTGAACAGCAGTAAAGACTTGACGCTGAAAGTCTTGTTCTTGTAAACCAGAAATAGGAGGGTGATAGTGAGGCTCAGTTGCTTGAAACTGGTTAGGAAAACCACTGTAAGATCCATGACCATTATTAGGTCCTTGATTTGCACGGAAAGGTAAATCAACACCATTTGAGGAGACTAAACCAGAATTACATGCAAGATGAGCAGCTTTATGTGTTACTTCATAGTTAAGTGCAATGTTTTCTTCTTCAAGTTGAGCTTCACAAGAGAGTAGGTGATATTGAATTTCATCCAATGTATACTGCTCTGGTTCTAGAACCGTAGAAATTGGCTTAAAGTCATATCCTAACCCCCCAAGAACATACAAGACTAAATCTCTTTCAGTTACAATATCTCTAGCAGCCACTAGTTTATCAGCTAAATTTTTCATTTTCAAAATATAAGCATCTATAGAAAGACCATGCTTTTTGGTACTTTGAAGCAATTGTCAATAGTGGAAAATTCTAGTGGGAGATTGAGCCACATACCTATTCACAATGGCATTCCAGAGACTGAAGGAGGTTTCTTTTCCATTGAAATGCCCTAGAACTGCATTTTCAATTGTGCTTCGCAGCCATCAAACAAGAAATTGATCTTGAATTTCCCAATCTTCATTATTCAGTTGATTGGAGTGGATCAATGAGCTTGGCAAAGTTGTTTTTGGTTGAATAGAATCAAATCGTTGATCTTTCAGATAATCCTCATAAGAAGAAAATTGCAGAAATTTGAGAAATTTGTGCCCTTTGATAACAGGTAAAATTTGTGATTTCTAGATGAAGAAATTGGAATCATCAAGCTTGAAGACATTATTGGGAAAAGGAGAAACAATGAGGATCGGATTTTGCAATTCCGCCATAGAATAAGGCTCTGATACCATGATAATGTTCAGAAAATGAACTTAAAGTTTGAGAACTGGTGTTTGACAAAAAAGAAAATGAAAGGAAAAACAAGAAAAGCTGAGAAAACCAGCAAATGATAATGTTCAGAAAATGAACTTAAGGTTTGAGAACTGGTGTTTGGCAGAAAATAAAATGAAGAGAAAAATAAGAAAAGCTGAGAAAACCAGCAAGCAAAACGAAAAGAAACAGAGGAAAAATTTCAGAGAATAATAGACAAAAAAAAAAATGATTATTGCTTACACTGCAAAACAGTTCGAGAGCTATTTAAATAGCTCATTACAATCTAAACAACTAGCCAACTAGAAAGGTAGCTACCAATCTTATTGATATACGTAGGAGGATTAAAAATTGATTTTAGAAAAACTAACTAACTAACTCTGACTGTATAAAAGAAAAGCACGTGCAAGCACATGGCTATTTTAACAAACTCTAACACCTTTAAACCCCAAATTTTTTCCCTTTTTGTGTTATACATTTAAAACCTCCAATTTACATAAAAGTAAATGCTTAAGCCAAATTCAGTATATACTTAACCTTTAAACTTCTCTTTTCACTTTTTTTGTTTTTTTTTTCCAATGCTTCAAGAAACTAAGAAGCATATATTCATATCAATTCTATTAAGGGTCTCTTTATTGTATATTCAAGGTAGGAAAAGAAAATTTAAGGCTTATAGAGGATACGTAAATGTGGTTTATTGAACAAAAGGCTTTAATATGCATATTTATGCATCATAAAAGGCTCAAATAAGTTTCAAATGAAAAATATATATTTTAGATAGGCTTAAAATACTCAAACTCAAACATAGATAGTCTAAATCATGTTCTTTGTAATGCATTTGGCTAAAATTTCACCTTAAGCAATAATCAAGCCGGTTCTAGAGTTCAATTAATAATAAAGTACTTTAACCTCCTCCAAAACACAATCTAAATCATGCATAATAGATTATGTGTTCAAAATTTATTGAAAGTAACAACATGTGAATATAAATTTTGGCATTTAAGCATATATAAATGTTAGAGAATCATAGCATTTTTAGTCATGAACATAAGCAAACCCAAGACCTAGGAGCCTTGGCTGAGAGGTTGGAACCTAAGCTTGTTTTTTTGTATTTTATTTATATTTTGTTCAAACCAAATTTTGTGTAATCTAGGCTAGTTAAGTTGGTGCACAAAGACACCAAAATGTTTTAATTAATGTGTATTAGCTAAATTAAGGTTTAAGGAAATCTAAGCACCTTGATGACATGGAAGCACCTTGGTGACTAGGGTGATGACTAGGACAACTACATGTTGACATGGAGCTTAACCATTCGACCTCCCTCTCCTCCAATACATGTGAAGACATGTGGCATCATGCATGAGGACTACTTCAACATGAAGTACTCAATAAGGTAGCAACACTTGACAGCACCTTATGAAGCATGTGATAAAGTTACCTTTACACATGTTGTTACTTCACTATGAAGAACTTGAAAAATATTGGTGCATAGGATCGGTTATGGTGTGCTTTCACACCACTTTTATAATCTATATATATGTAAAAACATTTTAATAAATAAGTGCTTTTGGTTTTTTGGAAAATACCTTAGTTTTCATTTTGAAAAGAAGAGAACACAAAACCGACTTTATTGAAAAATTTTCCAGCAACTTACTCTAATCAAGCCGAGCATATCACTTCCAAAAATCAATTTTCAACAATTTGAAAACCTTGTTCTCTTTAGAGCCTTGGCTGAAGGGTTGGAACCTAAGCTTGTTTTTTTGTATTTCATTTATATTTTGTTCAAACCAAACTTTGTGTAATCTAGGCTAGTTAAGTTGGTGTACAAAGACATCAAAATATTTTAATTAATATGTATAAGCTAAATTAGGGTTTAAGGAAATCTCAGCACCTTGATAACATGGAAGCACCTTGGTGACTAGGATGATGACTTGGACAGCTACTTATTGACATGGAGCTTAACCATTCAGCCTTCCTCTCCTCCAATACATGTGAAAACATGTGGCATCATGCATAAGGACTACTTCAACATGAAGTATTCAATAAGGCAGCAACACTTGTCAACACCTTATGAATTATGTGATGAAGTTACCTTTACACATGTTGTTACTTTACCATGAAGAACTTGAAAAATATTGGTCCATAGGATCGGTTATGGTGTGCTGAAATACCAATTTTCTAAGCTATATATATGTACAAACATTTCAATAAATAAGTGATTTTTGTTTTTTGGAAAATACCTTAGTTTTTGTTTTGAAAAGAAGAGAAACACAAAACCAGCTTTGCTGAAAATTTTTCCAACAGCTTACTCTAACCAAGCCGAGCACATCACTTCCAAAAGTCAATTTCCAACAATTTGAAAACCTTGTTCTCTTTTAGATTAACCTTTCCCTAATCTTTCAGTAAAAACAAATCCACTATCTATAAATAATTTATTTTCAATCATAGTCTTATTATCGGCTCATTAAAGTACTTAAAGAAAATAATACAAGAATAAATATTTTTCTTAATTTTTCAATCATAGTGATTGGGCAAAACACAAACACATACTAAAAGTAAAAATATTTTTGGATTTTTCAAAACTTTTATGAAGGAAAGTAAAAACTAAAACTATCATGCAATCAAATAAAAAAAAAAACACTTAAAAGACAAGATTTAAAAGATGTAAAGCATGCTTTTCACCTCAAAACTTAAAAAAACAATATCCTCTTCATGAAATACATAAAGTAAAGTAAAAGTAAAATGTAAGGAGTACTCCCCTTTGAAGACATAGAATGTGCCTCCCATTATGAAAACTTGGGAATAAACCTACATGCTACATACCATTCATGCAAAGATAGGGTCATGTGTTCATTCAAGTTGATGCCCTCCACTGCATGTTCAAGGTGGTTATACTCTTAAAATTTAGCTTGAGCTTTAAAATTCCTAAAATCTATCTTTTATTCTTTTGTACTTCAACACCTTAAAACTCTTGCAAAAACTCAAATAAAACACATTAAAACATCCTAAAAACAAGAAAACAACTAAAAATGAATATAATAAATAGATGAATAAAAGGTAAATAAGGAAACATGGTTGCGTTCCATGAGCGTTAGGTTTGATCCAAACTAAATATGTAAATGATATCATCCTCATAATATTGTCTAAACTTAGGATATGGTAATTGTGCATTATGATAATCTTGTGGCCCTTGAGACCTTTTAACTCCTTGTACTATGTAAGTCTCAATTTGAACTAAAAGTGTGAATTGCACTTTCATTGTGGTAGGTTGTATTTCTTTAGGTCCAAAAATGCTTTGTTTGTTTTCTTTTGGGATGCATTCGGCCTTAATTGCATGTTTGGATCATCTAGACACATATTGGGCTCTTGAGAATTCTATATTTTGCTTGAAAATTTGAGATTTAGCCTTCATGTAATGTGCCCATAACTTTATCCTCATCCTATTCATTGAAATACTATTTTAATTGATTCATTGACTTGTCCTCTTTGGTGATCTTTAAGCCCTTTTCACAATAAATTTGAAAGAAATTTAGAACATTCCCATGAACTGAAGATAGTGCATTGAAAAGCTTCTGCCGGTGGGTAATCTTAGTCATATGCATCTACCTCATTAAAATTCTCTATAATTGGGATTGTTATTGCATTTCACTCTTTAGAGACTCCTTTCATGTTCTTTAAACCCTTTG
Organism: Ziziphus jujuba; assembly: GCF_031755915.1. Classification (NCBI taxonomy): domain Eukaryota; kingdom Viridiplantae; phylum Streptophyta; class Magnoliopsida; order Rosales; family Rhamnaceae; genus Ziziphus; species Ziziphus jujuba. The sequence goes on from NC_083379.1 coordinate 26,493,215, forward strand.
TCATCAATATGTGGCTTTTGAAATAATTTAAATTTATCATCTTGGTTACTAGAACTAATCTCCGTGTTACTTTTCAAGTCTTCTTGAGTTCCTTATGAAAAAGTTCTCATTGGTTGCTCTAATTGAACTTTAAAGTTTATACTTAAGGAATATTGATTTTAAGATTGCAAATCACTCCATATATAACATTTAGAAATTGTTTCTTTAAGCTTTTCAATAGACTGAATCGAAGACGTACTCACTTGATAATTTGGAATATCTGAATTATCATACCATGAATAACTTTGTTGATTACTCTGTCCGAAATAATATGTGTTAAAATAAAAGTTATGTTGCTTTGGAAATTCATCGAATGAGTCATCCAGAGCAAAAGGGTTCTCCACTTGGCAATCTACCCTTAAATGATTTCCTCTACACAATTCACATGTTATAACTTGAACCCCAAAATTTGCAACTCGATTAAATATGATAGCAAGTTCCTTTTTGTAACGCAATAAAAGTTTCACTTGGAGAACTAGTTGGCATTGCATAATCCTAGTAAAGTTGATGACCATAAGATTGATATTCCATAATTGTTTTAAAAAAAGAACACTTACAAAACAAAGATCAAAATTAATTGCAAGTTGATCAAGCACAAAATTAAAATTAAACCGAAAATCGAAAATAACAAACATTAATAAAAGTTGTAAATAAGAAAAACAATGTTCAAAATACTACTTAATCCAATCTGAATTAATATTAATGCCTTAATCCCTGGCAACGGCACTAAAACCTTGATGTGTAAAATCAACTCGCAAGTGCATGAATCGTTTTCGAGTAATAAAAATGGAAAAACATGATTCTTGTACCCAAGGAATCAAGAGTTAACTACTAAAAAAAGTTAGGTTTTGGTTGAACAAGCAATTTAAATGGTAATTGAAAATTAATTAAACAAAAGCAATCAACTAAAGCTAAATCAATTTTAAGTAAGAGAGTAATTATGAATTTAATTAACTTGTAGCTTTTTTAACCACATTTAATCACAAAATTAATCAAAAGTAGTTTTCACTCACAATTGACAATATTTACATAATCTAATTTATTTCTTTTGGCTTATAAATTAAATCATGCAAATTCATTAAGCATTGATTAAGCAAATAATATAGCATGACACAAAACTATTTTCTAATCAATTATGAATTTATATAAATCATTATAGATCCATAATATTATCCTTTTTCAAGCTCAAATATTATTAAAATCATTCATTCCTTCTAGCCTATGAAAACATTAAGCATACCAATAATTTATTAATAAAACATATTACTAATTAAATAAAACTCAACATATATTAAAATAATTAAACCATTAGATGAAATAGTAGAATATAAGATGGTATGATACAAACCATTACATGTACAATAAAGGTTTTAGATTAAAAATAAAGTAGCAACATGGATTGGAAAAGGCAAGCAGAGGATCCTGGTCCCTCAACCATGTTCCATTGCAATATCTCTATATTAGGCAATTCACCTTTTATTTCAATTTGTATGGAGAGATTCCATTTGGTATCAAAGATTTTAAAATTTCTCATTAACATCATTTTTATCTTTATTTATAAATTTATCAAAACTATAATATGTCATAACAGCACCAACAAATAGATCTATCAAAATATTATTTATATCATCTACATAATCATTCCTTGGTGTCAAATTTGCATGATTTGTCATAAAATCTATATTCTAACATATAAGTCTAATACAAGAAATACACAATGAATCAAATCATTAAATACAACTTTATCATCTACATTAGATATTATGATTGTTGATGGTAATTGTATATAATCATTCACAATACGCTCCTCAATTCCATCTCCAGTTTGCAATAATAATTCACAAAATAATGAATCATGTTGAGCTTATATATTCTTACTTATTTTTATCTTTATTAAATGTTTCCACATATATAAGTTAACCAAATTTGAATCTATAACTTCTTCTCTACTTGCTTTTGGAACAATGGGTAGCACTTTCCGAAAATCACTACCAAAAATAACTTTACCACAAAAAGATGATCATAATTGTTATATCTTGCAAAATTTTATCCTGTGATTCAATTTACTGCTTTCTCTTCATAGGAGATTCACCCTAAATTATCAATCTTGCATCACTTAAATGCTGGGCCAATTTTGATTGTTTACTAATGTTATAAGCGCTTTTAACTTCTATAACAAGTGAAGTCTTAAATCTAGAATGTGTATTCTACCATCAATAAAAATAGAAGTAGTAACTCTCAAAAAAGTTGTAGCAATTGCAAATAAACCTTTTTGGCGAATACCAGTTAAAAACGCTATTGGATATCTGATCATACGCACATTTCTGTTCATCATTTAATGAATTAGCTACTAAAATATCCTCATTATTTACAACAATTGAAATTCCTCTTTAATTTTCTTATAATCATCATGTATATCATTTGTATAAAAATTAAAATTAACCATCAAATAATCATATAATTCTTTTCCCCTTGATTCAACAAATGAACTGGTATGCTGTAAAACTTTGCATTTTATATAATCATCTATATAAATAGAATTCTTATAATCTTCACTAAATGCTTTTTCGAATTTATTCCATAAACTCTTAGGATTAGAATGGCTGCAATAAACCAATAAAGTAGCAAATAATCTACATAATGCATAAAGCATTTTTAGATGCTTCATCTAAACATTTTTTCAATATCACTATTTGTATTTAATAATCCATACAACAACTCAATATCATGATATGAATAACATTAAACACCATTTACAAATTTCAAATTCAAAATTGAAGTTTGTCCAGTAATATGATTTAGCGATAATCTTTAAAAATATCTTCTACCATCAAAAAGACTAATAATAACAAGTCTACCAATAACAATACATTATTTCTTTCACTTTTTCCACGATTTTGATAGTCTATCCTTAAATAAAATTTGCTAGCATTTCTTTGCACAACTATTGTCTACTTTCTTAATCTATCTTATTCATACAAAAAAACTCCGTAAGCATTGATTTATTGAAAAAATCATTATTTACTATAAATTGCAAATTATCATAATATTTAAAAATTACATTTCATTTATTTTCTAGATGCACTTGTCAAGTCATAACATGTGGACGCATTTCAGTCAGCAAAAAACTATAAATTCTTTACATTACTTCCAATGGTGTTATCCATCTAGCATATTGGAAATTTTTTATTTCATTAACATCTTCACATCATCAGTTGCACTAATATTAATTGCAATTATATCATGACATTGTATAGATATTTATAGAGATATTTGGTTGCTTTAATTGTAGAACATATTTCAACATTCAAACGATAATCAAAATCAAGCAAATAAGGATTATAAGGAATGACTTAATGATCATCATGCCCACAATTTATAACAACAACATAAACACTACTATCTCTTATCCTATACATTGGGCAACAATCTTTTCTCATAATAATACTCAACATGAAAGGCTTAAGATATTGATTTTTACATTGACCACTCTTTTTCATACAAATATTCCAAGGAACTACATGGTCCATGCATCATATGTTTAATCATTGCAGTACATAAATGTGGATTCTTAATTTTATCATGAATTTCAATACGAACAATTTTATCAAAAACATTAGAAAAACTAATTTTGTATGAGATTTTAAAATAATCAATATATGCACATGTAGTAAATCTCCTTTTTGAAATTCAATGATATACATAAAACAACAATAGGGCCTTTTTTTTTTTCAAATAGCTTTTTTTTTTTTTTTTTTTTTTGCAATTTAACTCTAAAAACATGCTCAACCAAATCTAATCTATTTTGAACTTTTTTTATTTTTTGCTAATTCATGCTTAATTTCAATTGAGTTTTGGTTACAGTTCATTGTAATAAAGATATATGGCTTTTCATATATTTGAATAAATGTCATCTCATATATATATCTCTTACGCACGTCTTTAGGACCTCCTATAAAAGAAGCAAGTAGTATTGTTCTATGTCTAACATTGATACCTTTTTTTTTTTTCTCTAATGTTTACACTATCCATTATTTCTTGATATAATTTAGAATGAATCTCAAACTATTTTCTTTGAAAATAATTAAGCATAAAATATGACGACCAGTGTGAGCAGGTATAGAGCCCTGGCAGGTTACCTGGTGTTTAATCTCACATTGTCTGACTATGGATCAGGAGATGATTCAAATATAATGATAGTCACTTTCATAACACTGAAAACTTTTTAGAGTAGTTGGCTTCAAAGTTTGAAAGAACTTTAAAATTAAACATGCTCAAACGAGAGCAATTCTAGGATATGTGACCTCCTAGGAAGCTGTGAACATAAAACCCCAAATTATGTGCGGTGGCTAAATTGGCAGAGGTTGATAGGTCCACTAGTGGAGGAGGGGCATTACAAATGGTATCAAAACTTGTACCCAGCTGGAAGTGTGCCAGCAATGACGTTCGTCCCTAAAGGGGTGGATTGTGATGACCAATGTGGTTGGGTGCGGGACACTAGTAGGATGCTTGGTGTCCAATCCCACATTGTTCGAGTATGGATTAAGAGCCAGTTGAAGTGAGGTGTAACAAATAGTATTAAACCCTATACTCTGCTGGAATTGTGCTAATGAGGACACTAAGCCCAAGAGGGTGGATTATGATGACTAGTGTGGGCAAGTGCAGGGCACTAGTAGGCGAGTTGATGTTCAAGCCACATTGCCCGAGTGTGGATCATGATTCAAATGTAATGATAGTCACTTTCATAATGCCAATGCCTTTTCAAAGTCGTTGGCTTTAGGGTTCGAAAAAACTCCGAATTTAAGCATGCTTAGGCGAGAGCAATCCTAGCATAGGTGACCTCCTGGGAAGCTTTGAACATAAAAAAAACCTCATATCGAGTGCCATGGCTAAACTAAGGATAATATTGGTAGAGAATGACAGGTACACCAATGGAAGTAGGGTATTACATAAAAATTGCTTATTTAACATATATATTTACAATATATTGCTGATAAAGATGAACTATTCTTAAAATTATTGAATTATTTATTGCTCTAATATGCAACTTATAGCAATAATACTCATGGCATGAAACCAAATTTCTCTTTTTCCTTATACCCATCACTAAAATAAATAAATAAAAAATCATATATCAATATAACATTCATATTAAGCAAGAATACAAAACTATTTGTTTGAAAAATATGGTAATTTGATACCATATTAAATGGTGAATGAAATTTGTAATGGTGTTAGCTTTTATGAGCCCAGGTAAATAGCCAATTAATACCCTTGCATGAAAAAGTCTATAAATTGACGTCCATTTTTCAATTTTCGATAGAGAGCTTTTGAAAAATTAGAAAGCTTTTCTTGTTGTAGATCCAGAAACTTTTTGTGGCTATAGGTTTCAATGTGATAGAGGAAAGATAATTTTAAGTTCATTAAAAGGAGCTCAAAGGTGCAACATTTGAAGCTTTCGTAGTCTATTGTATCATAGGAGACAAACATATTTAAATTCACTAGCACCAGTGAAAGGCAAATCTATTTCAAGAACACTATGTGGAACATAGGCCTCGGATCAAAGTTCAATCCTACATCCTACTTCAATCCAACAGGTCTACATATCAATATTTTTATTAATTTATTTGTTTATTATTATTTGTCCAGATTATGGTAAAGTTTTTTGTATATTAATTCTTATAGGCTTATTGTATATTAAGCTTATTATTATTATATTGTAATTTATATTTATGTAATATTTTAATCCCTCTATCCCTGCTATGTACAAGTGTTGGAGTTAAGATTACTCTGACTTCTTGTGAACTCTTGTATTTCTTGAATTTTGTATGTATGTTTTGACCGTGATTAGTACAAGTTTCTGGACAGACAAGGAAATCCATTGTTACCAAAAAAGTGTGTTAAAAATTCCTAGACAATATTTTGATTGGTTGTTTTGAAACAATTGGATGAAAAACTTTGATATATCTAGGTTTTACTGGTGTATAGAAACATTGAAAGACAAATAGGTTACCTATTTTTCCTAAACTAATATAGGAGTAAGAATATGTGGAGGAACAATGCATACCTAAAGGAGTATGGTGAAACATTTTCAATTTGAGGAGAACAAGACAAATGGACTCAAAGTGCTACGAAGGTCCATAGTTAGGGAACGAGTACTTACAAGAGCATGTGCTTGCTTTTAAAACCTATGCTATTTGTTTCTAATATTGTGATGGTTTTAATTTGTTCCAGAATTGTAGAAATTTATATAATTCATTTCTAGAATTGTTTTGGTTATAACAGTTATATATATTTGCTAAAAGCAAATGTGAAATATGAAAGAAATGAAGTATGCAAAGGTGTTGTGAGGGTGAAGCCATTTGATTGGCATATTACCTTTTAAGGTCCAAAGTAATGGAAACGAACCTAAAGAAAGGAAGATGACCTTCCTAGAAATTCTTGATATGTAAGGTGTCATTCCAAAGTAACCATACCTACACCATAAAAGGTGAAAAGAGCTTCGATAACCATTGATCACATGAACATTGGATTCTTACATAATCATGGTTTCTTGTGCATGTGTCATCATTAGATATGCACATGACAGTAATGCTTATTGGTTTTTTATGCTTATGTCTAAAATCTTGGACATACACAGGAATACAATAAAGATTTTAGAGTAGGTACAAGACCAAACATGATGTACTTGATGAATTGGAAGTATGGTGTACATGATGAATTGTATGAGACCAAATACGGTTTACATAGTTAGCAAACTAAGTAGGTACACATTGTTAATCATTGGAAAGGAATTGTAAAAGTACTCAGTACTTGCATGATAAACTCAGTCCACAATGAGTTGATATTTTGGATAAATGTGGTAAAAAGATTGAATGGTAAGTCTAGACATTTATGTCATAAACACAATAGCATTGGGCAACTAATCTCAATTGGAATTATATTTGTTGACTATGTAAAGTCAAAAAATAACATTGCGGATCTCTTAACCAAGGAATTGAATGCAGATTTTGTTGAGATATCATTGAGGGGAATTGACCAAGGTCCATGAAATAGATAATCAATACAATGGATGATCAACCTAGTTGACTTGAGATCCTAAGATTTAGGTTCAACAAGGAAATTAAATTGTAAAGATTGAGTTAGTTCACTATGGGGGCTATATTCTTGTCCATTCATATAATGAAACGATGATACTTGTCGAGAAAAATTAAGCTATATGATTTTAATATTCTTATAGTTCATGGGAGAATCTGACTGGAGTAACGTGGATTACTCTTAGATAAGAAATCACTATATGAGAGTGAAGTGGGGCCGATTCAAAAGAGAATTGTATGAGGCTCAATTCTTTTAAAACTCTAGCAGAACCAAGGATAAGTTCATGGCTAAAATGAATATAACAATGAGAATTAAAATATATTGCGACGATTCCTATGTGAGGCATATCGCCATTTATATAAACAACAAAAAGGTTCAAGGATATCGTGTCTATCTTTTTGTCAATAAAGTAAATATATTCTTTTAGGGGAAAGTTCAAAGTGTAATATTTACCTATTCTATATAGGTTCCGACTGTAGAATTTTATCACCAGAGTCAATCTTTCTATATCTAGCTTCATTTTTATGTTACTTTGTCAATTTCATTCATGTGGAGATTGTTGTAAAAGTATGGTAGTTTAATACCATATTAAATGGTGAATGAAATTTGTAATGATTTTGGCTTTTATAAGGCCGGATAAATTGGGTTAATGACAAAGTAATTGACCATTATGAATTAATGATGCATTAACTTGACCGTTATGATGAATTAATTGACCATTACAAAATTAATTGAAACATTTCAAAATTGATTAGGACATTATGAAATTAATTGGCATAAATAAATAGCCAATTAAATACCCCTACTTGAATGAGATTATAAATTTACATCCATTCATCAATTTTCAATAGAAAGCTTTAAATAAGTTAGAAAGCTTCTTCTTATGGTATGTTTAGAGACTCTTAGTGGCTTAGGTTTCAATGTGATAGAGGAAGGACAATTTCAAGTTTACTGAGAGAAGCTCAAAGGTAAAATGTTTGAAACTTCTATAGTCCATTATATCCTAAGAGATAGACACATTCAGATTCACTAGCACCATGAGGAGCGAATTCGTCTTAAAAATATTGTGTGAAGCATGAGGACCCAAAGTTCAATTCTATTTCCTATTTCAATCCAACAAGTTCGTAACATTAATATTTTTATTAATATATTTGTTTATTATTATTTGTATAGATTATTGTTAAGTTTTGTATATTATTCTTATAAGCTTATTGTAAATTTAGCTTATTATTATTATTTTGTAATTTATATCTATATAATATTTTAATCCCCCAATCCTTTGTATATATTTTGTATATTATATTTTTATAAAATTTCAAATTTTTTACAAATTGTCCTTTACAATAAGATTGTCTTTTATTTTTTTTAATTAATTTTTCATATCTCTTGATGCCAACCAATATCTCTATAGGCAAAATGTCAAGAGATATTGCAAAGCATCATAACATCTAAAATAATATTTAGCCTTATGACTACATCCAAAATGACTATTCACAACAATATTACGATGTCAATTGCCAACATCAGTTCCATTTTCGATCCATGTCATAACAACTTAAGATGCAAGAGGAGTATTGTAAACTCTTTAATCCAGACTTGCATCTGACTTTATTTAAATGGAAAAATCATTTAAATTTTCTATATATTTAAGACAACCAAGAAAAAAAAAAAAAAACTAACATAAGGATTCATCTATAATATTTTTATTAACTTCTGTAAAATATCTATATTCACTACATCAAAAGAAGAAAGATTATTTTGCAAATCATGCTCAATATCATAGAAATAAAGTTGTAAATAAGATAGTTGTTTATCACATTGGGGGTATTCAAGTCTGAATATATTCAATATAAATTTTAAAGACCTTTTGAAAGTTTATAAAAGTTAGAGATATCCAATTAAAACTTTTTAAAAATATATAAAAATCATGTGGTATTCAAAATGTCAACTGCTTTTATTGTTTTTTAAAATCTTGGATTTTTATGAACTTTTAAGCTAAAAAAAATAGAAATGTTTCTTTAAAAAAATTTCACTCATTTACCTTAAAACTTTTGAAATAACTACAATTAAATTTATTCCAATTTTACTGCTCCTCATTATCCTAATTGGACAAAAATTTTAGTACTTCCAAATTATCTATTACCTAATGCCTACTTCCTTGCAATAAAAAAAAATAAAACAAAATTAATTTATATATGAAATGGAATGATAAGAAAAGAAAATAGTTGATCTACATCCTATCACATAAATATCTTTTTACCAATTTATTTAAAATTTACATGTTTATTCCATTTTTGATAAAATAATGTAAAATGTTGATAACATAATAATGTCCTTTTGGTGGTATGTCCATGAAAATTTAGGATTAATAGTTAATACCAATGTTTTAAAGAATTGCAAATAAAATTGACTTATTAATAATGTATAGTTTTAGGGAAAAATAGTTAATTTTAATCCAAAAAAGTCCAACATTATAAAAGTACTTGAAAAATGGTTAAGATGTATATAAATATTGATAGGACCACTCCTAGATCATTTCCAAACACCCGTAGTGGTCCCATCTAAACAAATCCTACTGAATTTTCTATTAAAAATCGAGTAAAAGCTCCCCATAATTGGATGCAACTCAACAATACATACAAAATAATATAAACATTTTTAATGGAATTCTCACAAAATCTCAATCAAAAATAATATAGAAGTCATATATATTAGGTTAATTCACCAGAGTAATCTAAAAAGTACAATGAACCAATACAAATACTAAAAGTGCTCAATATAATGTATACATCAGAATTCAATGAAAAAGAGAATATTTACTATCATTAGAGTCAATGGAAAGGGAAAAAATACATCAACAGTGGAATACCATACAACTAACAAAGGAACCTAGATGTGATGGATGTAACTTATCATCTGAGGCCTCAAGAAACAATTTAAAAATCAACTATGAGACAAGATCAATAAGTAGAATAAAGTAATTATTTATCTATAAAAGAATTCTTTCAAAACCTCACTTACATTTTTTTGAAAATTTTCCTATTTTGGAAAACGTCTTTCATAAAACCCATGAATTTTCCTTAAAAAAATATAGCAAATTTCATATTCCAGGTAAACATATTGGTAAATATGATACTATCCATAATTTTTTGTACTTAAATAAATAAATTATATTTTTCAAAAATAACCTATAAGCAAAAATAATAGTCATAGTCATAATACACATAATACCAAAACCTATGTGCCATATGTCAGGACCCGTCCAGAATTCCTTCCCCGGAACCCTAGACAGCCCTGATCCCAGGGAAACCCTACCGAACTCTCCAACGGAAAATCCGGCAGAGCCTCCCCTAAGGGATTTACTTACCACAAACTACCTGCACTGAAAACACACTTCTAAAAATATCCCCTTATTTCTCCCATAATACTACAAATTGATTCCACAAATTGCAGCACTTCAAAATAAATACAGTAATCCAGTGCAAAATAAATACAACAAGAGTGAAAGAAATATTACAACTGCAATAAAAGAATAACAGGGTACTGCCGAACTAAAACAGCGAGGAAGATCAAGTCCGCTCCGAATGAACACCGACAACCTGGAACCTAGAGGAACGGAATTTAAGAGTGTGAGATGCTAATCATCTCAGTGAGCGACCCTACTACTATACCATATAATATCACAGTAATAAGTATAAATAATAATTATTTGGAAATAATATTTTCTCTCAAAACCCTTACAATTCTCTCAGTTGGAAAGGTTCCCCTTTTAAAACAATTTCACAAAACCCTTTATCCATATTCCCCGAAAACCAAGATATCAATTAAATACCAGAAGCGGTAACAATTATATTTTTAATTCCAATTCAGTTTCCAAACATTTTATTTTTAAAACACAGTTCTGAAAATCATTTGATGCACCCACTATATACCAGTGGCGCCAACAGTACCCAGCGTCCCAAGGTACCGCCAGACAGGAGGTTATAGAGAGAAACCGGCATACGGTCGCGTGGCGTCCCACAGCGCCGCTGCTAACCTGGTGTCCCGGCCAAAGGGGGGTGGCCGCCCTCTCCGATGGCATCCACAGGACACCCTCATAATATCAACCGCGCGCTACTCACACCCACCTGCGCGCTAATCACAACCGTGTGCACACTAACCATATCACATATACCATATCACATAATCAGAACACCAGTACGTGCACGGTGCATCTAAAAATTATAAAATCCATAAATTTAAATCATAAAACAAATTTCACATTTTTCATAAGCATAGCGGGCATAATCCATCCGCTTGAACCGGGAAATTCTCCACAATTTCCTTATAATCCATACCATAAATTCCATGATTTTCAAATCCACCAACTCCCAAATCCATCAATTCAAATATCCACATTTTTTTTCCAAGCATAAATAATTTCTCGAAATATCATAATCAAATCCCATAATATTTTATGGGCATATTTCATAAAAATTGAAATCACCAACATAACCAAATATTTTCCTTGAAATATTTGAAAATCAAATCGTGCCCAATTTACCATTAAAACCACACCAATTTCAAAATCCTCAAAACCATAAAATAATTCCACATGGCATAAATTGGTGAAATACACATTTTCTTAAATCCGATAAATTCACAAATAATTCCACAATAATTCAAATAAATATTTGGCACATAGAAATTAAATTCCAAATATTTAAATCACACATTATATATTCACCAATTAAATTCCCAAAATTAATTTGAAGGTGGGTCACTCACCTGGAGCACGCAATTAACCCATGATCCACTACGGGATCAATTCTACGACTCACCAGTGCTCCTAGAACAAAATTCACAGACAGTCAAATAAATTAATATTTTAATCGGGTAAATAATACCCGGTACCCGGGGGGTCAAAACACAAACGATATCTAGAATTTACGAGTTATATACCGAATCGAAGCTCGAGTGATGCTAATCACAGATCCGGTCTTAATTTTCGATGATCGTACCCGACGGGGTTTGAATTTCGTCGGGAAGCTTTCCGGGTTTCGGCTCCGCAATTCTCTCAAACCGTCGCGAATTGGCGGAAACGGAAGTTGGATTTGGGTTCAGGAGGTCGAACACTGCGGACTGGAGCTGGCCAGAATTTTCGGGTACTCGCCGGAACAGTATTTTCCGGCGGGCCGCCACGTCACCGGCAACCGTCGCCGGAACAGTAATTTCCGGCGGTGGCCGTTTGCTGTGAAATTTTGCAGATTTGTAGATCGTGAGGAGAGCAATCCAACGGGACCGACGGTGAGCAAAACGGAGGTCGGACGGCGGAGAAATCACCGTTTGAAGATTTTCGACCCCTCGCCGGAAAACGCTCCGATCCCGGCGCGTCGGTGGTCCGATGGCCGTGATTTTTGGTGGGTAGGCCGGACTTGAGGAGAGGATGCTGGGTGTATGGCGCGTGTACTGTATATCGGCCGGAATAGTGCCGATTCGCGGTGGCCGGCGGTGGAGGGGGAAAAATCGCCGCCAAACTTCGGACGTCCAATCCGGGCGCGTCCGGCGGCCGTTCGCCGTGAAATTTGGAGGTTTTGCCGGAAATGAGGTGGGCAATCTGGCTCTCTCTCCTCTCTCTCTTTCTCTCTCCTCTCTCTCTTTCTCTCTCTTCCCCGAGAGTTTTTCAAAATTAAAACCCTGCATGACACTGTTCATGCCACGTGGACCACTCAGAAGCTGACACGTGGCATTTCACTGTTCATGACCCAAAAACATTAAAATAATACGGTATCCGGTAAACTTCAAACGTCCATAACTTTTTAACCACATGTCCGATTTAAGCGTGCCGCTAGTCTATGAACTCGTATCGACGAGTACTTTACAACCATATAAGAGTCAACTCACAATTACATCACAAGAAAAAGTCAACTCCCGGCACCTTTTAGACAGTTTACACTTCAACTTGTTTTGCCCATAACTTTCAAACCGTAGCTCCGTTTTCGACGTGCTACTAGTCTACGAACTCAGGGCGTCATGCACTTCGCCACGGTACCCTAGTCAACTCAAAATTCTCACCGAGTCAAAAAGTCAACTTTTGACCCCCTTCGGTCAACGGTCAACGGTCAACCTCGGTTAACGTGCACGGATTCCGGTGCGATTTGGGACGGGGTGTTACACCATACCTAATACCAAATCATTTTATATGACCTTTCGCAACATAAGGTATCGCAGAGTCAATAGGGCATGGTCCTTGAGGCATTGCAGAGCTGAGGCCTCTCAACCAGTCTCTACATCACATGATAATAATAGAGGATTGAGTCATATATAAAATCATAACTCTAACCATAATCAAATCAATATCTGTATTTGTAACCTTGGTATTCTTGGCATTCATTATCATTAATCCATATCTCACATATATCCTAAACAAAATATCATTTATTTCCTTATATCCTTACCCAAAAGCTCAATGTAACTATTTGACATATCATTGCAAATTATATATGAATAAATTAAATAAGATAATCAAATTATAAATATTTCTTATATAATAATCAATCCAACTACCAAAAATTTTCAAATATCAAGATCCACAATTTCACCATGAGCATATCAAACTTTGGAAATAATTAAAGTCTTGCTAAAAATTGCGTGGAATGATAACTTTTATATACATTCACATATATAAACATATATATTTATAACCAAAATTTATATAAAATTTCATAAAACTTCAAAGACCGTAAATCATTAATTTAACATGCTTAAAAATATTTAGGAAAATAAATTCACTCATAGAGATACAACTTAATCCTGATTTGTTATTGGATTACTTCTCGCCTCTGTCAAGGTGCCTAAAATATGACAATAACACTTCTTAGGCTTTTAAAAGTTAAACAAGCGACATTAGTACGTACCAAATATCTTAAAATAATTTTTACAAAACTTCAATTACAAGAATTTGCCATTGATACGAACCTAAGTCGACTTACTCCTAAACTCGTATTAAATTAGCCCGGATCACGATTAAGTTCAAGTTGATATGGTCACCTCAACCTCTAATTAACCTATGACTAGAAACCTTGGTATATGATTAAGACGCCACAATATGTGATGGATGTCCTATTGATAAGTCAAAACTAAAACACCTATTTTCTAAAGGTGTTTTAGGTGTTCAAAGAGAACTAAGAGAATTCTATCTTACAAATTAATTTCTAAATAATATTAAATGTGCAGTCTCATTGAAAAATAAGTCCTTAAATAGGCTAAAGTCACAAAATAATAAACTCTAAACAACTAGATAAAATTCAACCCAAAGGAATTAGGAAACAAGTGTGTCCAAATTTTTCATGCTTTCCTAAACTAATTTGGATTAAATAATTCTCTTATTTTGAATTAGAAATTAATTAATTTACAATGGAAGTAATAAAATAATAACTTTCCTAAGTTTTTTTTTTCCAGCAAATAAGTAAATAAAAACCAAATAAAAGACTAATTTTCTAAAATAAAAAGTCATTCAAATTAGGAAACTAGTTTACTAGTTTGACTACTAAGCTAACTTTGACCAATTTCCAACTTGTAAGGACTCCAAATCAGTTCCAATGTGCCATGTAGGATGCCAAATAGGATTATTTATGATTCCCATAAATTACCCTTGATTGAAACAAAGAGAAAATGCCAAATCAACAAAATACAATAAAGCTAGCAGCAAATACAGCATTTTGGTTGCTTTTGATTCTATCTTGTCCTGATTCCATGACCTCTTAATGATGTTAATTGAATTCAAGAAGTGCTGAACCCATTCCGTACTGCCCAGAATCCATAATTACACTAAAACAGCTACCCAGATCTATATTGTCTTCCACCACTTGAATGCTTAAAACAAGCTTCGAATCTTCAGGTATTAACAAGCCCTTTTGAGAATTAATAACTCCTTGTATAAGACCAGCCAAATTGTCCTTAAATCTCTTGGCCTAATCCCTAGTGATTGGCCCGGTCTTCAACTGCATTGAATCTGCACTTTAGCAGGTTATTGGTTATGTGGGCACAGGCGGGTTCTCATCAATCCCCTCTTCTGGAAAAAGATTTGGCCTCAAATCAAAATCATCTCGTGTAGGAAAAGGAGATAAATAAGCAATATTAAATGTAGCACTGACATTATACTCACCCGGTAAGTCAAGGTTGTAAGCATTCTCATTAATCCTTTCCAAAATTTGAAAAGGTCCATCCCCGCGCAGCATAAGCTTTAACTTTCTTTGCTCAAAAAATCTCTCGTTTCTTAAATGCAACTAAACCCAATCTCTAGGTTTGAAAACAACTTTAATCCAGCCTTGGTTAGCACTCCTTACATATTGTTCAGTCCTCCTTTCAATATTTACCTTGGTCTTCTCATGAATCTACTTCATAAAATTAGCTTTTTGCTTTCCATCTAGATTAGCATATTCACTTAAAGGTAGCTTCATAAAATTAGCTTTTCGCTTTCCATCTAGATTAGCACATTCACTTAAAGGTAAATGTGTTAAATCTAATGGAGTCAAAGGATTAAAACCATAAACAATCTCAAATGGTTTATATTTAGTAGCTGAATGCAAAGACCTATTATAAGCAAATTCAACATGTGGCAAATATTCTTCCTATGTTCTTAAATTTCTACCAATTAAATCCTTTAACAATATAGACAAAATCCTATTTACTACTTCGGTTTGTCCATCAGTTTGTGGATGACAAGTAGTTGAAAATAAATGTTTAGTTCCTAACTTAGACCACAAAGTTTTTCAAAAATAACTTAAGAATTTAGCATTCCTATCCGATACAATAGTTCTAGGCATACCATGCAACCTCACAATTTTTTTAAAGAATAAGTTAGCAACATTAGGTGCATCATCAGTTTTATTACATGTAATAAAATGTGCCATATTAGAAAATCTATCCACAACAACAAAAACTAAATCCTTACTTGTTTTGGACCTAGGTAAACCAAGAAAAAAATCCATAGACAAATCTACCCAAGGAAAGGTTGAAATCGGCAAAAGATGATACAAACCATGCGACTTCAATTTAGACTTAGCTTTTCGGCATTTCAAGCAGTTTCACATATTCTCTTCACATCTCTTCTCATGTTAGGCCAATAAAAATATTCTTACAGCAAAGATTAAGTTTTTAAAACACCAAAATGACCCATTAAACCACCACCATGACCTTCTCTCACTAACAATTCTTGAATGCTACAATTAGGCACACAAAGTTGGTTTTCCCTAAACAAATATCCCTTAAAGATGTAAAAATTATTAAACCCATGTTTTGTACAACTCCTAAATATTTCACCAAAGTCACTATCAGGCTAAAAAATTCTTTCAATTGTTCAAATTCAAGCAACTAGCATCTAAGGTAGAAAATAGTACATACCTTCGAGATAACGCATCAGCAACCACATTTTCCTTATCTTTTTTGTAGCGGATAATATAAGAAAAAGTTTTAATGAACTCAATCCACTTAGCATGCCCTTGGTTAAGCTTCCCTTGACCTTTAATGTGCTTAAAAGATTCATGATCCGTATGAATCACAAACTCCTTCGGCATTAAGTAATGTTGTCATGTCTCTAAAGCTTTCACCAAAACATACGTCTCTTTGTCATAGGTCAAGTAGTTTAGGACAGCTCCAAATTTCTCAATAAACTAGGCTATGAATCTTCCTTCTTGCATTAAAACAGCTCCAATACCTATACCCGAAGCATCACACTCAATTTCAAAAGTTTTAGAAAAATTAGGCAAAACTAGTAAAGGTGAATTAGTTAATTTTTCTTTCAACAAGATAAAAGAATTTTCTTGTGCTTCCCCCCATTTGAAGCCAACATTTTTCTTTACAACTTCGGTCAAAGGCACTGCAATTGTGCTAAAATTCTTGACAAATCTTTGGTAGAAACTAGCCAAACCATGAAAACTCCTCACTTGGGTTATAGAGGTAGGTTTCGGCCACTCTTAGATTGCTTGCACCTTGGATTGATCAACTTTAATTCCTGCAGCACTTACGACAAATCCTAGGAAAACAAGTTCATCTTTACAAAAATCACAGTTTTTCATGTTAGCAAATAACCTTTCTTTCCTGAGCATGTTTAAAACTTGCTTAAGATGTCCTAGATACTCATCAAGGTTTTGGCTATACACTAAAATATCATCAAAATATACTACTACGAATTTACCAATGAATGGACACATGACATGATTCATTAACCTCATGAAAGTGCTAGGTGAATTAGTTAAACCAAAAGGCACCACTAATCATTCATACAATCCATACTTAATTTTAAATACGGTTTTTCATTCATCCCCCTCTTTCATTCTAATTTGATGATATCCACTTCTAAGATTAATCTTTGAAAACATGCATACACCATGTAACTCATCAAGCATATCATCTAATCTAGGAATTGGATGTCTATACTTAATGGTAATATTATTTATAACTCTACAATCAACACACATGCCATGATCCATATTTTTTAAGTACTAACAAAATAGGAACAACACATGGATTTATGCTCTCACTAATATAACCCTTATCGAATAACTCACTTACCCGCCTTTGTAGCTCTTTTGTGTCATCGGAATTACTCCTATATGCAGGTCTATTAGAAATTGCACCTCCTAGTACAAAGTCAATTTGATGTTCAATCTCTCGAATATGTGGTAAACTATTAGGAATCTCCTCCGGAAAGACATCTTCAAAATCCTGTAAAAGAGATGAGATAGAACTTGGCAATTAAAGTTCTTTGGGATTAGCTTGATCATTTAAATAATTATCTTTATAAATCATGACCAGCAATAGTTTCTTACTCAAAAGTGCTTTATTAACATCTCCAAAACTAAGATAGAAATTTTTATTTTTCTTTTCTTTCCTCTCTTTTTCTTTCTCTCTCACGGACTCTATTGTTTTCATCTCACTCTCGACTTTTCTTGGATTTTTCTCACTCTCAGCTTTGTCATTGTTTTTCCCCTCACCATTGAGTTTAGAGCACTTACCTGGATGTGGTTGTTCGACCTTGCCCTCTTGGATAGATGGTGAAGCCGTGAGCGCCATACTAACCTTTTCTTTAAACTTTTCAACCTCACTCCTTTATTGCATTTGAAGTTGGTTTCTAAACACTTCCTTTGGAGTTGATGGCTCTAGCTTAATCTTTTTCCTTTTAAATTTAAATACAATGGCATTCTCTCTCCCATAGTGTACGACATCCTTATCAAATTGTCATGGCCTCCCAATAAAATATGACCAGTATGCATAGAAACCACATCACACAATACAACATCCACATATGTATCAATGTTGAATTTTACTTTGGCTTGTTTGTTTACTTTCGCTTCACCACTATCATTAAGCCATTATAATCTATATGGTTCTGGATGTTTAATAGTTGCTAAGCCTAATTTATCAACTACCAAATTACTAATTACATTAGCACAACATCCACTATCAACTATCATACTACAAATGTTACCTTGAATTTCACATCGGATGTGGAAGATGTTCTCTCTTCGAATTTGATCCTCATCTTTGTACACGGTTAGAATCTTTCTTACCACCAAACTCAATTTAGCCCTTGAAGCCTTAAGTGTTTTGGATTCCCCATGTTCCTCACCTTTAATTTCTTCTTCTTCAAATTCGATTTTAGCCTCACTTTCTTCACTTTCTTCACTTTCGGATTTCAAGTCTCCATTACGTTTCAGCACCATGATTCTCCTATTTAAGCATTTACTAGCAATGTGTCCTCATCTCTGGCACTTAAAACACATAATATCACCAGTTCTATGTGGGATTGATTCTCCAAACACTTGGATTTGATCTCTCGCTGTTTGTAGCACCTCCAAGCAGTGAGCTTGTACCTCTCCTCTTAAATTGGTTCCCAAGTTTGAGAGCTACATGCAACATCTCTTCCAATTCCACATATTGTTGTAATTCCAATTTATTGGTTATCTCTCAATTCAACCCTCCTAGAAACCGTGCCATGGTTGTTTCTCTATGTTCGTTCAATCTCATCATGAGCATCTCCATCTCCTTGTAGTAATCTTTCACGATCCTACTATCTTGTGATAATATTGGAGTCTTTGATGTAGCAACATATGGTAATGACTTGGTACAAACCTCTTTCTCATGGCTCCTTTCATTTTTCACCAAGTAGTAATCGATTCATCACCTACTCTTCTTTGGGTACTTTGCTCATTTGTCCACCATTGGTAATATGAACCTGGACGATCTGCTCCTAAACCCGTATTATATTAATCCGGATTTAATTATGTTCAAGCACTACTAAAAAAAAAAAAACCTTTTAGCGACCATTAATTTGGTTGCATAACATCGTATTTTGGTCACTACTAATTTTTAGATACCAAAAAATAATGGTCACTGCATGGTCGCCCAAACGTTGTAACAAATTCTCTTTTGTGACCAATCAATATTAGTTGCTAAATGTTTTATCTTTTTAGCAACCAGTTATGAAAAAGTCTGTGACCAGTAATTGGTCCTTAAACGTCCTTGAATATTACACATGGCACCAATTTTAAACTTTTACCAACCAATAATAAAATATGAGCAACCAATATTTGGTCACTCACTATCGTGTTGGTGACCATTTATAATCACTATAAGCATATACTTTGGTCATCCAAAACTTATAACTTGGCAACTAAAATTGTTCACTGGCTATTAATTGGTCATTGAGAAATTTTTCATTAACGAATGTTGTAGTTATTAATAATCATTGACAATTTAAAATACATTTTAATGACCAAAGCGTTAGTCATTGTGTCTCTTTTTGAGTGACCGAATATTGGTTAATAACAATTAATAAAGTTGAAAAATGTTCCAACAACCAAATTCATTTATAGAAACAGTGGCATCATCAATAACCAATATTAGGTTTCTGTAAACCTTTATTTAAGTATCCATTGAACTAGTTGGTAAAATATAATTTGAGAGATTGATAGTAAATTATACTTATGCATTTTAATAAATATTAATAATATTATATAATTTCAATTATATGTTTAACCAAAAAGTATAACACTAAATATATATTATTATAAATTTCATTACATACATGAAATTGTTATCACACTTACATTGCAAATATAAAATATTAAAAAGGAAAAGCATCTATATATAATATGAATAAAGAAAACGATATAATTTATACTTGTGACATGCTACAATGTAATTTGAAAAGCACTCACCAATATCCATGCTTATTATAGTTGTACCATAAACTATATCTATGCATGTTTCTTGTAATCATTCCATCTCATTCTTAAATATAAAAAAATAAAAAATAAAAAAATAGAAGACAAAATACAAACGAAATATACTAATTGATTGATATTGGGGAAAAAAACATGTGCATAACTGTTTCAGCTATAATAGTATTCTATAATAAATATCCCTCACTTCCATTTAAATTTTCGAAGAACACTAAATGCATTTGTGAATATTTTACAAATATAGGCAATAATAAAATTTAGAAAAGAAAGATAAACTCTAAAAAATGCAAGAATCATTTCACCAATAAAACATTTTTTATTAAGCCAATAACATTCATGATTGAGCATAAATTCAACCAAAAAATACATAATTAATTATCAATCAAAACAAACTCTACACAAATATATAAGTTATTCTCAATCTAAAAATAACTTGCACAAGGTAAAACATTGAAGGAAATAGAATCACTGTTACTATAAATAGAATACAGTACATTGCTTACAACTTTAAACTGAAAATTTTGAAGCTTGGACAAAATTACTGACAAATTTCTCAACATTTGCAGTAACAAAAACATGGAAATGATGATAATCCTGAAACAATAAAAACTATGAACTTTTAAAATTTAAAAAAAAAAACCACAATGCATAAAGTTGAACTATTATAGTATACTGAGCATTTGAGTTACAATACGAAAATAAAAGTTGTGACAATAGAGAAAAGAAAGAAATATTACAGGATAGGAAATAGGAAAATGAAGAAAGACAAAACTCCTCGAATTATCCACAATGGAAAGATGTCGAGCTCGCCTCAGACGTCAACGTCTACTAACCTGGACCTAGGGAAACAAATTTAAAAACGTAAGATGCTAATTATCTTAATGAGTGATCCGAGCTACTATACCATAATATTAATAATGCTAGAATAATAATAATAGTAATTATTTGAAGATGATGTTGCTCTCAAAATTCTCACAACTCACTCAGTTGGAAAAGTTCCCATTCTAAAGCATTTCACAAAACTCAACATTCATGTACCCCGAAACGTAAGGACATCATAAATGAATAAATGCAAACAGCAACAAATATTTGAAATTTACCTTGAGAATATATCAATAACAATTAATTGAATTTATAGTAAATTACCACAAGATAAATAAGATCACATCTAAATAAATGAATAAATAAATAACAAATTTCATATTAGATGAATTCAACCCAATCAAATTAACCAAGCAAGATTTAACACAATATACACTCTTTGTTTCAATTACCATTTTGAAAAACATTTAACTTTGATAATCAGGTGGGAGAAAAATAACTTGACGCACCATATTATATACCAGTGCTACCCTACAGTGCCCAGCATCCCAAGGCACCGTCTGGCGAGGAGGTTATAGAGAGAAAACCGGCATCCAAGCCGCCTTGGGGTCCCAGCAACGCCAATGCTAAAAACTCAATCCCAGCCACGGAGGGGGACGGTTATGGCCAATATCAAACTTGTCTGCCCTCGGTCCGATGGCAACCACCGGAGAGTATAAACCTGTGTGTATCACACTCCACCAGCGCGCTAATCACATCCACAACTACAGAACACCGGTACTGTAAGGGTGCGTCTAAAAACCATATATATATATATATATACCAATTCCCAATTTTTATAAAACAAGTGATAACACCCACAACTTCAATTCATCAAGTAAGCCATCATCTTAATATCCAAAGGTGTATATATATATATATATCCAATATTTCTCAATACCATAAAATAATTTTCCCACTATTGTTTCAATGCATGATAACATTTAAATAAATATTTACACAGGATCAAATACATTAATATTTTATTCAGATAAATAATACTCGGTACCTGGGGGTTTAACACAAACGGTGTCCAAAATTGGTAAATAAGGTATCAACGGAAAGCTAAGGGGACGAGGATCATATTACCGACCTTCGTTGGACTGAACTCAACCGAAGGTGGTCGAAAAGTGGAAGAAAGGTTTCGGCCAAACTTCAACTTGTTGTGTCTCCCAAACAGCAGGGAATTGAGCTGAATGGACCTCAAAATCGAGCTCACGAGGTCCAAAATAAGGGAAATAGGGTATGAAATCGGACTAGGTTGGCCAGAAAACAACAAAATCGGTGGAAAATCAGATTTGGTCGTCACTAGCTTCATCTGCCGATCTGGGCACGTCACCAATTGACCAACTGCCAAACTTGGCAATTGAGCTCGCTGACAACTGGGCTTCATTGATGGCCGGCGCGTGTGGCCATCCGGTGGCCTGAAATGGTGCAGACCGAGAGAGAGAGAGAGATTGATGGGAAGGAGAAAGAAAAGAAAAGAAGAAGAAGAAGAAAGAAGAAGGAAGAAGAAAGAGAAGGCATGTGGGGCATTTTCCCCACGTGGGGGAAAGAAAAAAAGAAAAGAAAAGAAAAGAAAAATAAATATATATATATATAATAATATTAAAATAATACAGTATTTGAAAAAAACTTTGCATATCCATAATTTGTAAACAACATATTCGTTTCGGGCATGCCGCAAGTCTATGAACTCATATCAACGAGTACTTCACAACAATGCATGAGTCAAAGCTTAACTTTGCACGAACAAAAATTCAACTCCGGCACCTCTTGGATAGTTCAGACCTCAACTTGTTTTGCTCATATCTTTCAAACTGTAGCCTCGTTTTCAACGTGCTACTAGTCTATGGACTCGGGTCGATGCGTAATTTGCAACGGTACCCTGGTCAAAGAGAAATTCCATCTGGAACAAAAAGTCAAATTTTTTTAACCCACTCAATCAACACGCAAAAATTTCGATATACTTCGGGATGGGATGTTACAGTATGGACAAGCCCTTTTGAAAATAAATTACCCCATGGATAAAGGCAGCAAGGTTGTCCTTGAATTTCTTAGCTTAAGCGGTAGTGATTGGCCTGGTCTTCATCCGTATCGGGTTAGCACCCCAGTTGGTTGTCGTTTGTGCGGATTCGAGTGGATTTGCATCATTCCCCTCCTCTTTAAAAGGATTTGCCTTCATATCAAAGTCATCACCTGCAACAAAAGGAGATAAATCAGCAACATTAAATGTGGCATTAACATTATTCTCACCTGTTAAATAAAGTTTGTAGGCATTCTCGTTAATCCATTCCAAAACTTGAAAAGGTCCATCCACACATGGCATGAGCTTTGACTTTCTTTGTTTTGGAAACCTCTCCTTTCATAAGTGCAACCAAATCAAATCTCTCACAACAAAATCTATAAATACATGCTCATTATGGTAAAAATTACATTTTTTAAAGTTAACAAATAATTTTTCCCTAATTTTCAAATTTTCACAAAGTAAAGCTCTTAACAAGGCAGATAAAGTTCTATATAACAAAAGCATTTTTTAATATGCATTTTTATAATTCATGACCAGCAATTGTTTCTTACTCAAAATGGCTTTATTAACATCCCCAAAACTAAGATAAAAATTTTTATCTTTCCTTTCTTTTCTTTCTTTTCCTTTCTCACTCACGGATTCATTGAATTTTACATCACTCTCGGCTTTTGCTCCAAGTTTCTCACTCTCGGTTTTATTTAAATTTTCCACCCAACCTGGGTTTTAGAGGACTTACCTTGGACAGCAAGCTTACCTTTTCCCTCTTGAATGGATGGTGAAACCATTGGTGCCATACTAGTATTCTCTTTGAGCCTCTCGGCTTCCCTCCTTTGTTGCATTTGTAATTGGTCTCTAGAAACCTCCTTCGGGATCAATGGCTCCAACTTAACCTTCTTGTCTTTAAACTTAAAAACAATGGAGTTCTCTCTCCCATAATTTATGGCATCCTTATCAAATTGCCATGGTCTACCCAACAAAATATGACCCGCGTGCATAGGAACAACATCATGCAATACGACATCCACATATTTATCAATACTGAATTTTACTTTGGCTTGTTTATTTACTTTCATCTCACCACTATCATTAAGCCATTGTAATCTATATGGTTCTAGATGTTTAATAGTTATTAAGCCTAATTTATCAACCACAATGTTACTAATCACATTTGCATAACATTCACTATTAATAATGATACTACAAATCTTACCTTGGATTTTATATCGGTTATGGAAGATATTTTCTCTTTGAACTTGGTCCTCATCCTTGAATACAGTAAGTACTCTCCTAGAAACCAAGTTTAATTCTACATTGGATGCATGGAGTGTCTCGGCTTCATCTTCAAGTTCTTCCTCTCCTTGCTTGGTCTCACATTCACTTTCTTCACTTTCCGATTCTAGCTCACCATTACTTTTTAACACCATGATTCTTCTATTCGGGCATTGGCTAACGATGTGTCCTCATCCCTGGCACTTAAAACAAATAATTTCTCTAGATCTTGAAGGTTTAGGATCATATTTTACCTCATTCTTTGGTGCTTGGACAGATTCGGCTTTGGACTCCCTTTTTGGTCGATTTGAACGTTCTTCTCCAACTTCAGCTTTAGCTTGTTTTTAAATGTAGGATTTTTTCTCCAGCCACTTGGATTTGATCTTCCGCTATTGGAAACACCTCCAAACCGTGAGCCACATGTAACATCTCCTCCAATTCCACATATTGTTACAATTCTAGTTGATTGCTTATTTCACGATTCAAACCACTAAGAAACATTGCCATGGTTACTTCTTTATCTTCATTCATGCTTAACCTCATCATAACCATCTCCATCTCCTTGTAATAATCCTCCACAGACCTAGTTCCTTGAGATAAAGATTGAGGTCTTTGATGAAGCAACCTTTGATAGTGTGATGGTATGAACAACTTCCTCATGGCTTCTTTCATTTGTCGCCATGTAGTGATCAATTCATCACCAACTCTCATTCGGGTATTTTGCTCATTGGTCCACCATTGGAGTGCATAATGGACAAATTCCATTGCTCCTAATTTCATCTTCTTAGACTCCAAATAGTTGTGCCAATCAAAGATCATCTCCGTACGCTCCTCCCATTTCAAGTAAGCCTCCGGGTCACTTTTCCCCATGGAAGGTGGTATGTTTACCTGGATGTTGCCAAGATCATAATCTACCTCCTCTATCCTATGCCTCCCACAGCCTAGCCTCTCTTAGACATCAAGTATTTCATCCATTCCTTCCTCAAAATCATCTCCAAAATTTACCTCTTCAAACTCCTTTCTAGGTCATCCACGACCTCCTCGATCTCGACCTTCATGGAATTCTTGCCTCAAATTTAGTCCACCATGAGATGTTTCTATTCTATCCATACTTTGATTTATGTGGTCAAATTGAGAATTTATCCGCTGCAATTGTTCTAAGATAGCCCTCATGTCCATCTGATCACCACTCCCCGTAGCTTGGGAATCACCATGGAATCCTATGGATTCTTCTTCATTAATTCTTAATGGTGGTTATCCTCTCCTCATCCTTGAATCTGACATGTTAGTATAAATAATTCAAAATAAAATAAATTCTCACCAAATATCACTTCCTCATGTGTTTCACTCAATCAAGGTCTCGACACTTGTGTTTTCACACTAGTGTAGGCTTTTACCCTCTTTTAAGCTCACACAATCTTGCCTTTTTTCCACTCAATGAATTATCTCAAAGTTCTAACTACACCCACCAAACAGTAATTAGATTACAAGTATGTTTTAATTAACTTATCAACAAAACAGTAGCAAAAGCAAGCGGTACCGAATGAATTGGCAAAATCTAGTCTTCGGCTTTTCTAGGCAAAATAAGGCAAATTAACAAGAAACTTTTGGAATTAATAAGAACTGGACCAGATGCTAAGAACTGAAGTATTCAAGAATAAAAATTTAGAAAAAGAATTTCAAACACGAACAAGAATCAATTCGAACAAAATTAAAAAATAGTGTTGGTTATTGTTCTTGTAATTCTAGTTTTGTATCAAATCCTTTAACTAATTTTAATCCAAATAATTTAAGCACCCAAAATTCAAATATCCAGCAACAGAAATAACTCTCCAGCAACTCCAAATATTGAATAAATAATCAACAAAACAGCAGCTCCAAGAAATTTCCAGCATTAAATTTCAACACCAAATTCAACAAACCAAATTTTTTTTTATTCGGCTTTTTTTTTTCACTCATATAAGACAACTGCAGTAGCAAGAATCAGCGCCAAAATTGCAATTCCAACACCAAATAATCACCAAACCCATTACCTCCCAAACAAAATACAAATTATGTAGTTTTTTTTTTTAATATCTTTTCTTTTCTTTTTTTTTTTGAATATATGAATTCAAATATTTAAGACTAAAATAGTAAAGAAAAATCAAAACAATCCAAAATTAACAAGAACAATGATGAAAAACAACCAACAAATGAGAAGCAAAAATACGGTAAAACTAAGAAGTCCTAATTCAACTAGGAATGATTTTCTTTTTCTTTTTTAAATGTAGAACATGTATGATGATAGAACAACCTTAATCTAATGCTAAAATTACAGATCAACATAAAAACAATTAAACAAAATAAAGATAGATCAAACCTGAACAAAATTTGGCTCTGATACCATGATACGAACCTAGGACGACCTGCTCCTAAACCCGTATTATATAAGCCCAGATCTAATTATGTTCAAGTTCTGATGGTTACCTTGACCCCTAACCAACCTGTGATTAGAAACCTTGGTATATAGTGAGGACGCCACAATAGGTGATGGAAGGTCTATTGATAAGTCAAACTAAAACACTCATTCACTAATGGTGTTTTAAGTGTTTAAAAGAACAAAGAGAGATTCAATCTCACAAAATAAATTCTGTATAAAATTGAAGCTTCTGTTTATCATTGAAAATAAGCCTTTAAATAGGCTTTGAGTGAATAAAATAAAACCCTAAAAGGATTAGGAAATTTCGGCCAACATAGAATCCAATAAGGAAATTGCCTAATTTCACACTTTTTCCTAATCTAATTTGGATTAATTAATTCCCTTATTTTGAATTAGGAATTAATTAATTTACAATGAAAATAATAAAATAATAACTTTCCTAAACTTATTTTTCCAAAAAATAAATAAATAAAAAACAAAAGTAAAGGTAATTTCCTAAAACAAAAAGTAGAAATCAAATTAGGAAACTAGAATACTAGCTTTTTGACTAAGTTGGCTTTGACCAATCCTTGACAATTTGAGCTCCAAATCAGATTCTATATGCTTTTTAGGATGGAAAATAAGATTATTATGGAGTTCCGCACGTTGCTCTTGCTTTGAGGAAAGAGAAAAAGCCAACTCAGTAAAATACAGTAAAGCCAGCAAATAATACAGCAAAACCTGGCCATTCTCTCTCTCGTGCACACACCTCTTAAATGACAAGCAAAGCTTCGGTCTTGACCAGATCCCATGACTTCTTAGTGATATCAAGAATATTTGAACCCATTTCCTACTGTTCGGAATTCATAAATGCACAAAAACCGCTATTTGGGTCCGTATCGGCTTTCACCAATTGTATGCTCAAAACAGGCCTTGTACTTTCGGGTATGGACAAGCCCTTTTGACAACGAATTATCCCATGGATAAAGGCAGCAAGGTTGTCCTTAAACTTCTTAGCTTGAGCTCTAGTGATCGGCCCAGTCTTCATCCGTATCGAGTCAGCACCCGAGCGGGTTGTCGGTTGTGCGGGTTCGAACGAATTCGCATCAATTGGAGTGCATAATGGCCAAACTCCAAAGCTGCCAATTTTACCTTCTTAGCCTCCGAATAGTTGTGACAATTGAAGATCATCTCCATACACTCCTCCCACTCTAAGTACGCCTCCGGATCACTTTTTCTCATAAAGGGTGGTATATTGACCTTAATATTCCCAAGATCATCATCCTCTTCTCTATCTGGTCTCCCACAGATTGGCCTTCCTTGTTATGAAAAAATATCATTGACCCCCTCTTTGAAATCATCTCCAAAATTTCCATTCTCGAGTTCTTCTCTAGGCTGTCCTTGGTGTCCTCGACCTAGACCTCGGCCTCGATATCCATCTAACCTTGTATTCGGCCCACATTGAGAATTTTCTACTTTATCCAATTTTTTTATCTAGGTGATCAAAACGAGCATTCATCCATTGGAGTTGTTCAAAGATGGCCATCATATTGGTAGGTTCACTTCCATTTCTCGTTGCTCGAGAATCACCTATGAACCCTACGGATTCCTCTTCAGTAATTATAAATGATCCATCTCCTCTCCTTATTCTAGAATATGCCATTTTAGTATAAATGATACAAAAATCCTTATCAAAATCATTCCTTTACAACATTTCACTAAAACAAGGTCTCGAAACTTGTGTTTGCACACTAGTTTCGGCTTTTAACCCTCTTTGAAGCTCACACTCTCTTGTCTTTTTCCACTCAAAGAATTAACTCAAAGTTCTAATTAAAACACACACAAAATAGCAACTAGATCACAAATATGCCTTAATTTAACTTATCAACAAAACAGCAACTAAAACGAACAAATATCAAGTGGATTGATAAAAATATAGTCTCGGCCTAACTAATCAAAACAAGGTCAAATATCAATGAAATTTTGCAATCAATAGATACTGGTCCAGAATATTAAGAATCCAAAAAATTTAAGGATAAAACATAGAAAAGAGATTAAACAATAGACAGGAATCAATTTGAACAAAATATGGAATAGTTGTTGGTTATTGTTATTGTAAATTAAGCCTTTGTGTCAAATCCTTTACCAATTTTAATCCAAATAATTTTAGCATCAAAATTCAATTTTCCAGCAACCAAATATTGAATAAATAGGCAATATCTCAGTAACTCGAACAATTTTCTAGAAAACAAATTCAAACTTTAAATTGTAACCAAAACTCATCCTTTTACAATTTTTTTTTTTTTAATCTTAGGCTTTTCTTTTCTCTTTTTTTTTTTCACTCATAGAATAGAAACTCACTCTAGTAGCAAGAATCAACACAAAAAATTGCAACTCCAATGCCAAAAATTCAACAAACCCGATCCAAACTCCAAATAAATAAAAAACAAATTGCACAATTTTTAGATTTTAATGCAATATGCTTTCAACTCCTTTTTTTATTTTTATTTTTTTGAAAATATATGAATGTAACTAATTATGATTAAAACAGAAAAGACGAATCAACAAAAAACTAAATTAACAAGAACAATAATGGAAAACAACCAACAAATTAGGAAGCAAAATTACGATAAAACAAGGAAACCTAATTTAACTAGGAAATTTTTTTTCTTTTTTTTTTCTTAATGCAGAATGTGTATGAACTATAAACAATATTAACCTAATGTTAAAATTGTAGAATCATACAAAAATAAATAAAACAAATAAGATAGATCAAACCTGAGCAAAATCTTGGCTCTGATACCAAATGATACGAACCTAGGTCGACTTGCTCCTAGACCCTATTAAATTAGCCCGGATCATAATTAAGTTCAAGTTCTTATGGTCACCTCAACCCCTAATCAACCTGTAACTAGAAACCTTGATATATGATGAAGACGCTATAATAGGTGATGGATGTCGTATTGATGAGTCAAAACTAAAACACTCACTTTCTAATTGTGTTTTAGGTGTTCAAAGAGAACTAAGAGAATTTTATTTCACAAATAATTTTTTGAATAATATTAAAGATGCATTCTCATTGAAAAGTAATCCCTTAAATAGGCTAAAGTTACAAAACAATAAACCCTAAACAACTAGGTAAAATTCGGCCCAAAGGAATTAGGAAACTAGTGTGGCCAAATTTTTCATGCTTTCCTAAACTAATTTAGATTAATTAATTCTCTTATTTTGAATTAGGAATTAATTAATTTACAATGGAAATAATAAAATAATAATGTTCCTAAGTTGTTTTGTCCAACAGATAAGTAAATAAAAACCAAATAAAAGACTAATTTCCTAAAACAAAAAGTCAAACTCAAATTAGAAAACTAGTTGACTAGTTTGACTACTAAGCTATCTTTGATCAATTTTCAGCTTGTAAGGACTACAAATCAAATCCAATGTGCCATGTAGGATACCAAATAGGATTATTTATGATTCCCATACATTGCCCTTGATTGGAGCAAAGAGAAAATGCCAAATCAACAAAATACAGTAAAGCTAGCGGCAAATACAGCATTTGGTTGCTTTTGATTCTGCCTTGTCTTGATTCCATAACCTCTTAATGATATTAATTGAATTTAAGAAGTGTTAAACCCATTCATTCTTGCCCGGAGTCCATAATTGCACTAAAACAGCTACCCGAGTCCGTATTGGCTTCCACCACTTGGATGCTTAAAACAGGTTTCGAATCTTCGGGTATTGATAAGCCCTTTTGAGAATTAATAAGTCCTTGTATAAGGCTATCCAGGTTTTCCTTAAATCTCTTGGCTTGAGCCCTAATGATTGGCCCGATCTTCAACTCTATTGGATCTGCACCTAGTGGGTTGTCGGTTGTACGGGCACGGACGGATTCTCATCAGTCGTCAAAGAGTCTAATTATACTGTAAGCTTTTAATATTTGATACCTAAAATTGTGGTTTTTCACCCAAAGATCAATTTAATTAAATTGAACTTTCCCATGGGTACTATTAATATGTAATTACACTAGCCCAACTTTAATTTTTTTTTTTTTCCTTTTGTACAACTTTGTCTAAACAGAGTCCAATTTTACCAATATTTAACTAATTCACCTAAAGATGGAAAACTTATCAAATGATTTCTAACATTCACAAACTTTATATCAATGGAAAACTTATGGAATGGGTAACAAGAATCTAAACTCACTTTGGTCCAAAAAAGTCATCAGTGGTTGGAAAGAATGTTGGAAAATTTGACCAAATTTGATGTTGATGGATCTATCAAACCATAAAGAATTTCAAAACAAGCAAAGATCCTGTACGAGCTTAAAGGGTTCAAATTAGAGGGGAAAGGTATGTGGGTCAAGCAAGAATGGTTGAAAAATGGCCAATCCGCTAGAAAATGTTAATTGGTCACCGCCTGCTTCAAACAGCCAATCTCAGCATGTCAGCCTGGCCTGAAAAGCTGACAGCTTGGTTGCAAGAATTTTGGATTGCAAGTGGTCAGGTGCATGTTGACGGTGGTGGTTAGAAATAGAATCAAAATCGGTTTAACCCAGTTTGGTGTTTAAACAAGTTATGGGTTGGTTCAGATGGGTCTATAGGTCTGTAGGGGTTTTTGGTATTTTTGCAATTGTTCACTATTGGACACACTTCCCAATGTATATAAAAGCCATTAACAGATAAAATTTTGAGACTGATTTGGATATTGATATAATATTGATATTTAAAAATTTTCTACAAGCATAACTTTCTAACCTTAACTCAAAATGTGGTATGTCATTCGTCTATGAACTCATATCAACGAACTCAAAATAATAGCATAGGAGTTAAAAGCCAAAATCCATCTTCAAAGAAAAATCAAACTTAATACCATATCAAAGTCCAATTTTGTCAAATTTTAGTCTTTTCTTTTTCATTACAGGTAGTTACACATATATAGAATCCAATTTCTAATAACTTTTTAACAACAAAGTTAGAAATTAGATTAAGAGATTATATTTGTAATCGAAAATATATATAAAAAGAAAAAAAGAGAAGAGAAAAAATTGTACATCCACAAAAAATCATCAATCAATTTGTGAAAAATTTTTGGACTGTAAAAGCAAAGATCCTGATGAAAAAATATATGTGTAACCAAACGATTTTTATATCATGCCCAAAATCTATGAACGCAGAATAACAAAACAAAATTGCAAAATGAAAGTCAATATTTATATTTTGAAAGTCAGTTAAAATCTATCAATGTAAATGAAAGTCTATTAATGTCAATCAAAGTCTTTTATTATAAAAGGTTATAAAAGTTTATGAGAAGCTTTCATAATTTTATAAACTCCATAAAAGTCATTTGAAGTTGAATAAATTCAATAAAAGTAGTTATTAAAAAAGTCAATAAAAATTTTTGAAAAACCAAATTTAATACATTCCCTTTAACATAAAATAATTATATATGTGAGTATTAAATTTAAATATATAATCTAAAAGAGTCCGTAATTAATAGTTATAGTTTTGTAATTTTTAATTAATTAATATTACAAGTACAAACGATTACCATTAAGAATGAACCAATCTTCTTCGGACGGTTATGAAATGACATTAAAATGGAGATACTTTATATAATAAGATTATATGCAATAGACCATATAAATATTGAATTTTTGATAATTTACACTATGAATAGAGTCTTCATATTTATCAATTCAATAATTATATATGCAACAATTTTAATTGTGAATATTTAATAGATTTCGATTTACGGCATTTTTTCTTTTTATTTACTTCTAAAGGTTTGTAATTTATAATAAACTAAAAACCTTGTTTATTGGAAACATAATAAAGTAGATAGCTGAAATAATAAATACAAATATATGATTCATTTCTTTCAAATGAAAGAAAAATAGCTACCTTAAATAATGATTATGAGTCTTAAACACTAAAGCACTTAATTTACAACAAGATTGTAAGTTAATTGTTTATTAGAGAATTATTGGAATTTAAAGATAAAGAAATAATTAAAGAGGATAACAGACTATATTTTCCTTGCGTAATTAATTCTATAATTTAAAAGTATAATTCCAATCTTTTAGTGGAGTAGTACTGATATTGATAAATAAGATATATTAATTAAAGAGTTTAATTAATTATCAAATTATTAGAGCTTGAATTATAGGACCATAAATCCCTATGCTAGCTCCATAAATAAATATATTAAAATAAAAAATATAAAAAACGATAATTGATTTAAAATTATTGAATTTTAAATTAATTATTTTACTAACTAAAATGTGACAAAAAAAATATTTTTTTATGACACATATTTATGCCATTACAAATGTTGTAGAATTGAACTTGATAAGTTAATTACAAATTAATTATTTAATTGTCAAGTGTCCATTTAATTTACCTATGATTATCTTTCAAGATATTTTTTTTGGAATTTCAAAATGAGTAGCTTTAGTAAATTAAAAATATTTTAATTAATTAATATTATCTAATCTAATTTTTGAAAAATACAAAATGATTAGTTTTAATTAATTAAAAAATTTTAATTAATTATATTTATCTTATCTAATATGATCTTTGAGCTAGTTAAAAGGATTCTAATTAATTAAGATAAAAATTAAAGGAGGTTCAATTCAAGTTGGAAACTGTGTGGTTTTTCTTTATGGCATAGAAGTAAAGAGAGAGGGAGAGAGAAAAAAAAAAAAAAAAAAGTTAGTTTCTTTGCCTAGGGAAAAAGGAAAAAAAACAAAGAGTGAAAATTTTATCCTCAGTCTTTTGATGATTACTCGTCTGTTCATCGATAGGAGATTTGGTAAGGAAGATCTTTGATGAAATGAAAATTTATTATCTTCTCATAATCACTTAAAATGTATTTTCTCTTTTGCTATCGTTATTATTAGTATTATATTCATCTATAATAGATCTTGACCACAAAAGTGTTTTATTAGTATTATATTCATCTATAATAGATCTTGACCACAAAAGTGTTTTATAAAATCTTTAACATTCATTTGGTGATTATTTTGTTATTTTTTATCTTCGAATCCTACAATTACAAAATTAGGTAACCTGTAAGATCGATATATGTATGTTGCATCAAGTGCATAATAAATTTTAAAATTAGTGAAAATTAGATTAAAAATAATTTGAAAGACTAAAGTAAAAAAATTAAATTTAAATTTAAAATTTCAAGGACTAAAGTAACATTAAAGTGTAATAAAATTAAAATTTAGAAACTAAAATACCCATGAAAAAATTTCAAAGACTAAATAAAGTGTGAATATAGTTTAAAGGACTAATAATGCTAACAATCCTTACCCTTTAGGCTATAATAGAACTTTACTTTTATTTATTTATTTATTTATTTATTTGGTTTTAACCACCAAACCATACCTAAACGCCCACACAATATTAGGCTCTACCATCTTTCCCTTTTCATTTGCAAAAGTCTAAAGTAGTGAAACATCAGCATTGATATTGTGGTTTTCCAACCACTGGATACAAGTCCTTTGCTATCCAATAGTGAGGAGATAAAAAAAATCTAATACCGATTACCTTGTAACGGATTGCTTCTTACTTTTTATGCCCCTTTTTTTTTAATTTACCCCAATAGTTTCTTTTTAATATAAAAACTAGAATCTTAATTTTTTTCTTTAAAAAAAAAAATTTAACCTTTTTCAATGATCTTAGTTATATTAATTATTATTTAATAAGTTTATATTTTTGTTTCATTTAAAATAAATTGTTACATTATAATTAGATACTTCTTACATTTTTTTTTTTCATTTATCCTTAGATGAGCTTCTTAAATTAAATATTAAATTATATAATTTAGTTTATATTTAAAATAGAGACAATTACATGAACTTCTTTTGTAATTTTAATTTTACAAAAGTAGTGATAATCATGTCTTATTTTAAACATTAATAAATGGTAGTAAAGTAATTTGGGTTCAAGTTTTTTTATTTTATTTTTTATGAAATAAGAAATTTTTTATTAATGGTTTTTCCACTCTACTAACATGGAAATATACTTTTGTTCAATTTATTCCAATTTTGACCACATAATTTTAATTTATAGTAATTTTAAGCATAGAGTTACAAATATTTGCACTTTTATATTATTTAATTTAATTTATCATTTTTAAAAAAATACTATTTAGAGGGTTATATTCAATTTAGACTTTAATGAATTTAAAATGAGTTATAGATTTTAAAGGATTTGATGGATTGTTATGGAATTCTATAAACTCCGTAAGAAACTTATAAGAATCCAACGAATTTTTGGGATTAAGGCTGGATTTCATATTAACAATTTTGTTTACAATTTCACTTTCAAAATCCTTTCAAATCTATTATTTTTTAAATTTTTTTCAAATCAATGACTTTTAAATAGCTCTAGATTTTTAAAAAATTTTACAAAATTCTAATTGAGTATACCTACATTTTAATAAACTTTTATAAAATTCATTCAAATATGAATTGAATGTCATTGGATTTGTATAAACTCCTTTAAAATCTAAATCAAATACCTCTAAACTTCTAAACACTTTTGAAATCCTTCAAACTCTAAATTGAATCCACCCCCCTTAATTTAGATTTCATACTAACCATCATTTGCCATAAGAAAATATTTTATGAATATGCAACAAAAAGCAAGATCTGAGAGTTTAAATTGCAATATTTTAAACTTGATAATCTAATAATACAATTAGTTCAAATTATAACATACATACTAAATTATTATTGACCTTTCTAAATATCTTGGTATCAAAAATTAAATCTTCAATTGAAATTGTAGCAATTAAGAATAATTACGATAAGTTAGTATATAGAGATTAGAGAATAACGTAAGATAAAAATGTTACCTTATCAATTTAAAAAAAAATGGTATTATAAAAAAAGTAGGTAATTTACCATCGATCAAGTAATGTTATTATAATTTTTTAACATAACTATAATTTTAATAACATGATCATAAAATTATTAACAAATCATGAACTTATAACTTAATCACAATTTTTATAACATGACCATAATCTTTGAAACATGACTATAAATTATGTAAAATAATATAAATTAAGTAACCATAATTTTTATAAGATGAACATAATTTTTGTAACATAACCATAAAATGGATAATATATTACAAACTTAAGAATATAATCACAAGTATTGTAACATAACTATAATTTTAGTAACTTTATCACAAAATGCATAACATACAATAAATTAAGCAACATAACCATAGCTTTAAGTAATATTATCATAATTTTAGTAATATAATCAGAAAATGAGTAATATATCGCAAACTAAATAAAATGATTATAACATTACTATAAATTAAATAATGTGGCCATAATTCTCATAACAAGACCATAATTTTAGGAACATGACCACAAAATGGGTAACATATGATAAATTTAATAATATAACCATGATTTTCATAACAAGACTATAGTTTTTGTAATATCACT
Source organism: Ziziphus jujuba (assembly GCF_031755915.1). Taxonomy (NCBI): domain Eukaryota; kingdom Viridiplantae; phylum Streptophyta; class Magnoliopsida; order Rosales; family Rhamnaceae; genus Ziziphus; species Ziziphus jujuba. The sequence continues at coordinate 26,529,612 of NC_083379.1, forward strand.
ACAAAATTATGTAATAGACCACATTTTAAGTAACATGACATAATTTTCATAACATAATTACAAAATGCGTAACATACCACAAATTTAGTAACATAATTATAACTTTTATAACATGATCATTATTTTTGTAACATGACTACAAATTGCATAACAAACTACAAATTAAGTAATACGAACATAATTTTTGCAATATTATCGTAACTTACGTAACAGACCACATAGTAAATAAAATGATTATAATTTTTGTAACATGATTAGAAAATGAGTAACATACCAAAAATTTATTAGTAAGACTACAATTTTCGTATCAAGATCATAATTTTCATAATATGATTACAAAATGAGTAACAAACAACAAACTAAGTAAAATTACCATAATTTTCATAATATGATCATAAAATAGTTAACATTCCATAAACTTGATAACATGACTACAATTTTCATAATAAGACTATAATTTTCGTAATTGACCACATACTAACTAATATGACCGTAATTTTTGTAACATGATCACAAAATGGAAAAACATACCACAAACATAGTAACACAACTATAATTTTCATAAAATCACCATAACTTTCATAATATAACTACAAAATGGGTAATAGACTATATATTAAGTAAAATGACTATAATTTTCATAACATGCTAGTCACCGCTGTTTTCTCAAATTTCAGCCACCGTCTATATACATGCACCAGCCATGCATGTTGCCCACCTCTAAGCGACCTTTCCAGCAAGATTTCATTGCAATTTGTAGCTTGACACACCAGGATCGATCGTTCGAAGCCAGCGACGGTGCCGTTCCTCTTTTCGACAGGTTGGTTGAATTTTTGGTCATTTTAGTCCAACCCAAACACTTTCCCCACCCCTTCCTATTTTTGGATCCTCTAAATCCATTTCCATGGTATGTTTATCAAAATTCTTCATGGGTTGAGAGATCTATCAATGGGAGGGTTGGCCGAGTTTTGCGATAAGTTTTCTAACCACCGATGACATTTTTGGACCAAGGTGAGTATACCATTGTATTCCTTATCTCTTGAGCTTTCCATTTATATAAAGTTTGTAAATTTTGAACATCATTTGCTAATTTTTTCCATTTTTAGATCAACTAGTTAAATATCAGATAAATTTGTACTGTGTTTAGATAAAAGTTAATCAAACTGGACAAATTAAAATTGGATTAGTGTAATTAGATACTAATAGAAGCCATTGGAAGGTTCAATTTCATAAAATTGATCTTCAGGTGAAAAATCCCAATTTTGGATATCGGATCCTAAATGTTCGCAGTATAATTGGATCACTTGGTATCCAATTTATGTAAATTTATAGTTGTATAAATTATTTTAAGATATTTGGTATATACCCATGTCTTTGGTTTAATTGATAGAATTTGAAAATATTTTATTATATTACAAGCACCCATATTGAGCTGAGAGGCGATCTTACGGAGGAATAGGAGCGAACATTAGTGGTATATGTGAGTGATTATATTTTTAAATAGTTTTAAGCATGCTAGTACAATTGGATATTTTATGCATATATCGTTTGATTTAAATGATTAATTATGCAAATATGAAAATCAACATTTATGTATGTGTGTTATCATTTTATATGACTTTTGATAATATTTTAAATGGTTACAAACTCTGATGAGTTCATAATGGACTTGTAGGTTATGGTATTCAAATATTTGGTATTTGAATTGAAGTTTTAATTATTTTGGAAAATAATTGATTTTAAGAGAGCAGATTGGAAAATATATATTTTAAGCATGTTTAAGTGTTTTATATTTTTAAGTGCTTAAAAATGGTTTACGGTGATATAATTTTCATTATATTATTTATGTTTTGGCATGAAATGATGATTTGGAATTTATGGAATAATTAAATAAATTGTTGGATTTGAATTAAATTATGTTGGTATCGTATTGTTTGAAAAAATATGACCTCACAAAGATTGTTTTATGAATACTGTACTATTTATTTTTTAATAGATGTATTGTAGCATGTAAGTTCGATGCCTTTAGTACATTACTGATCATGAGGTTGGGTTTATTCCATAGGTTCACTATTGCCATGATACCTTTCGTACATTAAGGATCGTAAGGTTGGGCTCATCCCACACTCATTGAGATATCTTTATCTTGCATTTTATTTGTTTTTAAATCTATCCCCCTAGGTCTGGTATTAGTTAACAATCTACTTGTTGTTTTGTGTTTCTAACAGCAGCAACATTACTTATCTATCCCTAGTTATCTATATCTTTCTAGACTTATTTGCATCAGTTGTATATCTTCCATTTTACAAATACTCTTAAAATGGTTTGACCTAAATATTGGACTTTGTAGTGGTACTATTATGTATGTGTATTTATGGCCTGTAGTATGACGGCTGTAGTTGTATACCATAGTTATAAATTTGCATGCTGTTGTAATTCTATCTTTATATTGAGGTATTATTTGTTATGGCAAATGTTATTTATCCGCGGTTTAAGTGAGATTCTGTTGAGTATTCTCTAGGGATTATCGGTGAGACTTCACTAGGCGCGGCCACCCAAGAGATCCTTGAGGGTTCTCAAGGCGAATCCTATCATGGTACCTCAAGTCAATATCATTCCGATGCTCAAATAGTACAAATTAATATTCATTAAAAATATTATAAAATTCAGATCATCTATAATATAAATATTGAGTATAAACTAATATAAACATGATTTCACAAAATAATTATGAAAGTGCAGTAAAATCATAAATATTAGAAAATCAATAATATATTCAAAAAATACAAACAATGTACCATACGATATACTTAGTGCTACTATTAGGCCTAAAATATTGATGATTTTATGTCATATTTATGGATTAATATTTGTTAGTTTGTATTAATTTGTTATGAAAAGATACTTAATTATGTAATTTTTTTTTTATTCTAGGTGAAGGAGGAAGAATTTCAAAAAAACAACCATAAAAATATATTCTGTGGGTCCAATTATGATGGAAACAAAGATTTAAGCTCAAACATATTAAGCATTAAGAAGAATTTTTTTAGGATTCCATAAAAATTCTATCAGGAATTTCATAGTAGAAGTGGACGTCATATGAATCCTCTGATTTGATGATTTCAAATATCACATTATTCTCAAATTTTTAGGTGAATATATCATCATTTGAAGTTTGAAATTTATAAAAGAAAGATTCTAGTTAAATCTACACTATTGATTAAGAGGAAAAATCAAGGTAATCTAAGGGCCAAGATTAGGACAAATGGCGATAATTTGTTTATTTATCATTAATGAGTTGCACGTTATATCATATGCTTTATTAAGGGTAAATTAGATTAATTAACAATTTTTTTAAAAGGAATTAGAGGAAAGAAAAGTTGTGGGAAGCAAGTAATATTAAGAAGTTTCATTTTTACACATAAAATTTGTCCAACCCTTTTGATAGTTTAAAAAAGATGTCTTGTAAAAGTCTCACATTGAAAATGAAGAGAGAAAAAGGTCTCCAAGATCATATATATAGAGTCCCCATCTCATTGAAGGAATAGATACAATTTTAATTGTTAACCTTATTTTAATAATTATGGATGTTGAATTTATTTTTGCCATAAACTAATTTTCATAGCTAGGACTATGATGTAGCCCTAACTAGAAATGTTTAATTACTTTAATATATGTTGAGTTTTATTTAATTAGTAATATGCTTTGTTAATAAACCGTTGGTATGCTTAATATTTTAATAGGTCGGAATGAATGAACAATTTAAGTAATATTTGAACTTGGAAAAGGATAATATTATGGATCTACAATGATTTACATGAATGCATAATTGATTGAAAAATAGTTATATCTTATGCCATATTATTTGCTTAATCTATGCTTAATAAATTTTCATGATTTAATTTATAGGCCGAAAACAATAATTTAGGTTATGTGAATATTATCAATTATGATTGGAAACTATTTTTGATTAATTTTGTGATTAAGTGTGGTTAACAAAATTACTAGTTAATTAGATTCATATATTTAAATAATTAAATTGAAATATTTAATAATAAAATCAAATGTCCTAGTATTTATAATTATTAAATTCACTTTCTTACTTGAAATTGATTTAATTTTAATTTATTTCTTTTGTTTAATTATAGTTTAGTTAATTTTCAATTATCATTTAAATTGCCAATTCAAATATTACCAAAATCTAAGGGTTTGTTTGGCCATGTTTTCTATTTTTTATTTTCAAAATATTGTTTTCAAAATATAAAACAAAAACAGTTTCTATTGTTTTATGAAAATAATGAATGTTTGGCCAATTGTGTTTGAAAACAATTTTCAAAACCCAAAAATATACTTTTAGGGATGGTGCACTCAGTTTCAGCTTGTGCGGGGCAAATTATCATTTTTGTTGTTTTTTATTTTTTATTTTTTTCTATTTATTTCTTGAAAATAGTTTTTAAAAACTGATGACTAAACAATACATTTTTGTTTTGAGAACAATTTTTTGTTTTCAAAAACAAAAACAGTTTTTAAAAAAAGTGGCCAAACAGGCCCTAATTATCTTTAGTACTTAACTCTTAATTTCTTAGGTACAACAATCTTATTTTTCCACTTCATTACTTGAAAATGATTACATCAGCTGCCAAGTGGTGCACAGGGTCTCGGAACACCATCGGACAATAAAAGAAATGAACCTATGGGATGAACACACATCACAACCCTTAGCATCCTTAAAGCATCATAATATTACAAACCTGTGGGATGAATCCAGCTCACAACCCTTAGCTATGAATGGTATCGTGTCAATAATAAACCTGTGGGATGAACCCATCTCAAAACTTTTAGCATAATACAAGTATCGTGGCAAAAATATGCATTATAATATAATGTTAAACTGATCACTGGTACTATACCGTACACCAGTTAAAAATAACTGTAAAATATCAATAAAACAATCTTGGTAAAATATTACTTTTCTAAACAATAATGTACCATAAGGTATAATTTAATATTTAACTTAAACTATTTATTTAAATATTTTAAAAATCCTAAATCACTATGTCATGCCAAAACATAAATACCAATAGTGAAATGTATATCACCATAAACCATTTTAAGCACTCAAAAATGTAAAACACTTAAACATGCTTAAAATATATATAATTTTCAAATATTTTAATGCTAATATTCAAAAGCTTATTATGAACTCATTAGAATTTGAAACTATTAAATTTTTTATCAAAAGTCACAAGAAATGATAACACATATATCTAAAAAGCAATATTCATATATACATAAAATAAGCATTTAAATCAAATCATAAATTTATCATATTCAAACTATATATATATATACTAGTCTACCCAAATTCATTTAAAAATATAACCACTCATATATACCGCTGCTACTCATTCCTACTCTTCTACAAGGTTGCCTCCAGATTTAATATGGATGCTTGTATATAATAAAAATATTTCTTAGGCTCTATAATTAAACTAAAACAATTGGTGTATACCAAATATTTAATTTATACAACTATCAAATTATATAAATTGAAAACTGAGTGGTCCAATGATAGCATGAATCCTTAGGATTCAGTACCCAAAATTGAAAATTTTCACTTGAAGGCCAATTTTATGAAATTGGACTTTCCATTGGATCCTGTAGATATCTAATTATGCTAATCCAACTATAATTTTGTCCAATTTGATCAATTTTCATCCAAACACAATTCAATTTTATTCGGTATTTAACTAATTTGTCCAAAATGAAAAAATTATCAAATGATGTCCAAAATTTACAAACTCTATATCAATGGAAAGTTTGTGGAGTGGGTAACAAAAATTTAAGCATATCTTTGTCCAAAAATGTTGCTGGTGGCCAGAAAGCTCATTAAAAAAGTTGGTCAAATTTAATATTAATGAATCTCTTATATCGTGAAGAATTTTGACAAACGAAGGTTGGATTCAAGCTTGAAGGGTCTAAAAATAATAAGTAAGGGGTATGGACCAAGCTAGAGCAGTCAGAAAATAGCGAATCCATTGGAAAATGCCAAATGGTCACCTGCGGCTTCAAATGACCTATTTCAGCACGTTGGCTGATAGTTTGGCCGGAAACTTTGATAGCTTGGTTGTCCGAGATGGGCTTCCATGGTAGCCAGCGCATGTGGTGTTAGAGTGGTAGAAAAACAAGCAAATAGTGATGGCATAATTTGTGATCAAATTGGGTTCAAGTCGACTGGATTGGGATCCGTGGGTTTGGGTAGAGGTTTCTTGGGTTAAAGGGATAAAATAGGTACTTTAAAATTTGTTCATTGTTGGGCATGCTTCTTAATGCTTATATAGGATCATAGGTCACTAGCAGAAAAAAATCTAATATTGATTTCGACATTGATATAATATCGATGCTCGAAACTTCTTAGAATAATAACCATTCAATTGTAACTTGAAATTTGATGTGTTACCTGTCTATAAATTCGTACAATGCACTCTAAACAAGGGTATATTAGTCAAATTAAAATATTGACTATATAAAAAGTAAGAAATTTTGAAACATCGATCGAGTTTGACTAATTGAATCATTAAACATCGATCGAGTTTGACTAATTGAATCATTTATGGATCTCAAATTGACTTTTTTTAGATGAGATATTACACAAAATATGTACAATACCACTTTAGGGAAAATCGCACTTAGTATTTGAAGTGTGGAGTTGATGCTATTTCAGCACTAAAATTTTAAAATCAATACAAATTGGTCAAGTTTTCTAACCAAGCTGTTAAATTTAATGTGTATACATCACCATGAAGTCATAATTTATTTTTTGGAAATAAATTTTTTTAAGAAAATTAAAAAATACATTTGTTATTTATTTATTTTTTATTTTTTATTTGAAAAATTGTATCGCTTCCCTTTTTATTTAAATTAAAATATACACATTTCACAACTAAATATTTTTGGACCTAAAATTAGATCAAAAAATAAAAATAAGATAAAATTATAATTTTTAGTTCAACAATATTGAAAAAAAATACCAATATAAAAGTAAGACCAAAAATTTGAAAGTAAAAATAATTATTTTTAAAAAAAATTGAAAAAAATTAGACTATTCTTTAAACCCAAATGGAAGCTGAAAATAGACAAATGAAAAACTTAATTAGAAAAGACCAAAATGGAAAAATGGAAAAAATAGCCTCCATTTTTTTTTTGGTTTGATTTATATTTTTCTATTTTTGAATGGTATATTTTATGGTCAAATGGAAAAATTTTCAAAAATGGAAAAAATCATAATTCATTTTCATATTGGTATTTTGGTTTATAATTTATTTGATGAGTTGGAAAAAAAAAATTTAAGAATGAAAAATTAGACCATATTGGTCTATAAAATGGAAAAATAATATATTTGTACATATATATATATATTAAAAAATTATTTTTATTTTTGAAAAATAAGGTATAGCTTCAACATGAATTAATTTATTAGATCAAAAAATGAAAAAATAAAAATTAGGCCAAAAATATTTTATTTTAGTTTTGAATTTTTTGTTTTAATTTTTATTTTGGTACTTTGGATTAATTTTTTTTTTTTTTGGGTTTTGGCATACAAATTATTTTTAATTTTTGGTTTAATAAAATTATTTTTATTAGACTAGAAATTCCAATTTTATTTTTATTTTTTGATCTTATTTTAGGTCTAAAAATATTTAATTAAGATTGTGAGTATTTTATTTTGAATAAAAAAGTAATGGATATGATCTTTAAATAAAAAACCATAAATATAAAATGAAAAAATAACAAATATGTTTTTCAATTTTTTTTAAAAAATATTTTTTATTTTTAAAAATAAATTATGATATCAATATGATGAGAAATGTTGATGTTAGCATATTAAATTTAACATTTTTGTTATGAAGACCAATTTGCATTAATTTTGAAACTTTAATGCCTAAATTATTGAAATAAATACTTGAGTATCGAAATCGTATTAATCCCAAATTTGAAAATACTAAAATATAATTTTCCTTTAATATTAAATAATTATGTTTTAATATTTTTCTATAAATTTAATTTATTTAGATTATATTATTATTAGTAGTTGTAATTATTTGATTGTATAACAACATTTAGCTGTTTTATTTTTCTCTTTATTATATGAAATAAATAATAAAATATAATTTATTATATCTATTTGTAAATGAAGTTTTATTAAAAACACACGGTGTTTTTTGTTGCACATTTTTTTTGGCAATAAACATGATCAATTATTTAGTTTAAATTTAACTTACTTATTCATATTAATTTAATATAATTGGGAGTATTTAATAAAAAAAATAATTAATAATATTAGTTATTATAATGTCAATAAATATTATGGTGCAAAATAAAGAAAAAAAAGTGATGAATTATTTTTAAATTAACGTAATTAATTAATTAAGCATTTCATATAAATGAAATTATTCAGTCAACAAATTGAGATTATAAATTTTAAACGGTTAATTATAAAAATCAAAGTAAAAAAAAAAAAAAAAAAAAAAGAAATTGCTGGCCGATTTGGGCAGATAGCCAACCGGCTATTACCGGTGGCGCCAGCACTGTAGTGTGGCCCTTTTTATTTTCATCTAACTCACGCAGTTGGGTTTACTCTTTATCTTCACCTTCAGTCAATCCCTGTTGCAGTTTTCCTCTCTTCTTTGAACAAAATAAAATACTCTCATCTTCCCCCAAAAAAAAAAAAAAAGCCCCATCTTTGCTGGATTTCTGGTTGAAGAAGATATGCAATACGGCAGCATATTGTTTGTCTCTTCAGAACTGATTTCTTCATAATCAAGTTTTTGGCGGATTAGATTGCGAGCTTTGGCGTAGGTGATCGGCGGGCGAGAAATGGCGAATCAAGGTGCAAAGAAGCGCAAGGAAGAGAACGCTCGCCACATGGCGAATCTCCGTCGCCTCATAATCGCCTGCAATGTATGCTCCTCTTTTTAAGGCTAACAAACATGGAATCAAATTTTTAATGGATTTTGTTAAATTTTGCTTCTTTTACTTGGGAACTTTTTATATTTTAAGCGTAAAACTCATTTTGGTCAAAAGGACATCGTTGATGAACATGCAAATAATTATCTTTTAAATCCGATTTTTTCTGGCATTAATTTTCGGTTTGACTTTGTTAATTACTGATTTGGATTAATACTTGTGGAATCGCGGCTTTGTATTTTCAACTTTGACCTTGTTAAAGTTTGAATCTTTACTGCTGACATTTAGACCAACCTTCCTTTAATAATGAGCTTTTGAGGCCATTATTTTTTTCGTTATTTTTTTTATTTAAAAAAAAAAAATAATAATTGCTGCATGATTTTATTTTTTCTAACAGATTGTTGTGCTTATCCTGCAATGTTCCTCAATATCATTTGGTTTCGATGCTAATTTAGGCTATTACGCTGACGGTTTGAGTTGTCTAGGTTATCTATGTCTTAGTAAGGATGCTGATTTTCCATTCAAGTTTCACATGGAAGCATTGGATTGGTCTAATTGTCACATCAGTGGCATATGCAATCCCCTATCAACAACTTGCTCAAATGGCAAAACCTGCTTATGCTGGTGATGGGGAACTTATGGATGGTGGATTTGATATGACTACAGGTGGAGTTTGTGGGTATGTCTTCCTCATGTCCACTCTATATTTTTCTTGTTCTACTTCATTGAGTTCGTTTGTCTGTTGTTGTTGTTGGTGGTGGTTCTCTCTCTCTCTCTCTCCCTCTTTCCTTATTTTATTCTTTTAGATTAATCTGGTTAAGAACCTCCATGCATGCCGAATTGTTTCGCCACAGAGCTATTATATAGAGCCAGGTCTTTCGTGCTCACTAGAATGGGTAACATGGTGCTTTTATTTTTTTGTTTTTCAAAATCAAGTTTAGGAGTAGATTTGCTACCATTTAAGTTTCAAATAGCAGGAGATATCATATTGATGCAGTGCTGGAAGAAGTAAAGAGGGGAAAGAAGAAAAGAACAAGAAGAGGGAAGAGACTTGGTTTTTCCTACTTTTATTCTATCAAATAAGTGCCAAAACAAAATTCAATTATGAGAAAATACTATAGTCAAATTACTAAAATAAGGAAACCATAAAGCAAATGCCAAAAAAGACCCAAATTCTTACAGAATAGTAAAGGAAATAAAATCAGCACCTTTGGGCCTTCTAATGCATTTGCGTAACATGTGCTTATAAAAAAAAAAAAAAAAAAGAGATAAATTCCATAGATAGAGGGCAGCCTGACTTACTGCAAGTGCTATTTTACCTAGGACACTGCCAAATGTCACTCGCTACCTATATTCTGTAGCATTTTCTGTCATCTTTAATGCATTCCGATGCCTTTTTATTTAACTATTATTATTATTATTATTATTATTTGTAATTGTATGATTTAATTAAGATTCATTTCTACTCTTATCTCAGATGTTTAGTTTTTCCTTGGTGTTGATTGGACGTTACAGATTTTTCTGTGTTCTACTTGTCAACTTATTGATGAAATCTAGAACTGTTAGACTGGAATTCAGAACCCAATTTCTTTTAATCTTGATGTCTCTGATATAGAAAATTACTTATTTTGTGGGTTGACCATTTGCTGCCTTGGTGTTTCTAGAGAAAACACAAGTCCTTAAACTCATCTTGAATTAAAATTTTAAACTGAATTCTAGCTCTAGATATGTTCTGTTAAGGTTGGAGTGAAGATCAAATGGAGAGTGTATGCGTATATGTGTTTATGCATACCTATGGAAGTGATATAAAATTAATTAATTGAGTAAATCTATTACTGGCATGGGAATTTCTATGAATGCTTATTCAAATGGTGAGAAGTGTCATAGAAATTGAAGAAGTCAAGTTAATCTCATATAAGAATAGAAAAACATTGTTGTAGCTTCTAAAAGCAGATGCCACTTATGCATTGTTCTAGTAGGAATGTTTTTCAAACTTTTGTTTTTAAGTCTTGTTTGGAGTTTAGAAATACAAACTGTTTGTCTGACTAGACAGTACCTGATTTTAGCTTTTTATTGGATCTTAGGCTTGTAATGTGTCATTCATGCATACGAATATTGTTATGTAAGGATTACAATTTACTTTCTTAATATTGGAATAAATAGGACTTCTGTTGGAAAAGCTGATGTAGTAGTCTTCTTGTTTTTATATTTAGTCTGGTACACAAGTCTGTTAATGGTGTGAATTATTTGTGTCAGCTTGTAAGCCTTTTCGTTTAGAACAGAACTATTTTGTTCTTTATGTTGTGGATCAGATATTTATTTTTTGAATTGTTCTCTTATTTTTGTTTGACTATGTAGTCAAAATATTATGATTTATGGATTTACCTGATTGTCCGACAACGATAAACTTTGGCATAGTATAGAATAGTGGATGGTTCTAATATTTTGACTGCAGAGAAATACAGCATGTAGAAAAATCTTTACCAGAGAAGAGAATATTGCTGAAAGTTTAGGTTGACATGGTTTTTTAGTTTTTAGTGTTAAATGGGTTACATGCTTACATTTGGTGATATTCTTTTGAGTTTTAAATCAATTAAATCAGATGATACTTGAGTTGCTGTTTGTTGCAAAATGAGTGGGTCTATAATGTCCTCTTAGTCTTCCAGTCTAATTGCCACTGTATATTTCCCTTGGCTATTCTCATGCCTTTCAGACATCTTGTAAAGGTTTTATGACTTCCTGTTGCTTGTTTTCTTCAGCTATTTACATGATGTAATTTACATTACGAGCTTTGTGCAAGTGTCGTCCATCATATCCGGAAAATTTTGGTACACATATCTGGTGGTAAGCTCTGCTTAATCTTTTTCCTTGTAATTTTTCCTTGTAATCACGCATTCAACACATTGCATATAAGACTTGAGAGTTATATTTGTGCATATGACTTAAAATTTCTCTGGTAGAAGAGCTTGAAAAAGCAAAAAGATTTATTTAGAGCAAAGGATGGTTTCTGAAGATTACTCTGGTTCATTGGTTAATGTCTTCCATTAGACACTGGCTCTAGGCCTTTGAGTGGTTAAATGGGCCCATGGACTACCACTTTTTGTTTTGAACTTCTCTTGTGATTTGGGAAGATAAGATGTTGAGCAAATAGATAATAATATTGTTGAAAGATGCAGTAAGAGAGGTATAAACATCTCCCAGTCTCATTCGATGTCTTCATTTTCAAGTGCTTCTTCATCTGGAAGTTCAGTTGCACGCTGCATTCTGTATGCTAAGTTATGGGGAGCTTGTGGATTAATTGAACTGGATTTGTCCTTTATGAAGTCATGGGAGGATAGGGAGGAAGGTGGGGAAGGGGGTTTTGTGGACCTGTAGTGGAGATTGCTCTAAGATTTTCATATTGTTAATTGATGTTTCCCATCAATGACCTAATGATTACAGAACCCTAACTTAGTGGATTTTGAAAGTATGTCAATAACATTCTTGAAGTACTGAATATCTGTACAAAGTCTTTACTAATTGGGGAGCTGTGTTTATATTTCATAGGATGTTCATCTAGTTGTATTGGGATTTCTTATTGTTATTTGATGTTTGCCATCAATGACTACATGATTCCAGGATCTTCTTCTAATGGGAGTCTGACTTATGTCAAGAATTCTTGTATATTTGCCCATAATATATGTAAAGGAAAACATTCTCATATTTAAGTACTAAATATACATACAATAAACAAGGCAAATTGAAGGAGTTGCTTTGATTTAGAAAGAGAGAGAATTATTGACATTTAATTGGAAGTTATTCTGAATTACTTGCTTAGATGAGACATTAACATATAGGTGTCTGACAGACTGTGTTATTGATTTCCAGATACCAGCTTTTGGAGCGTACAAATCATTTGGGTTCATTAAAGGATTTTTGTCTCAAGGGTCAGAGGTGAATTCTCTTCTTAGATATATTAATTTTTTATTTTTTTTATTTTTTTCTCTCCTCTCTTATGGCTGTGGGTTGGAACTTTCCATATAAATTATAATCTTGCTATAATGGGTTTGGACACTCAATAATTCCATGTATCCTATGAATTACATGTACTTGGGTGTTGAAACCGACCATAATGTGGCCTTCTACACCCAACATAGGAGGACTATATATCAAGTATGAATTATGAATTGATAAATGTTGGCCTATAAATTAGGGGGGCTTTGAGGATGAAAAGACACGGAAGAAAAGGGAAAAGATGGAGAAAAAGGCATCAAGGGTCAAGTCAATCAAGACAAGAAACAAATGATCTTTTTTTCGATTAGAAAACTAGTGAATGCGTGAAGTTGATTCCCTTTATATCATAGATTTACTAATTTTAGGGAATTGTCTCTGGAAAATGTATAATATTAGCAGGGGAATATGTAATCTGCAGCAGAAATAGGGACCTCTTATTCTGGTGCTTTGTTTCTTACAATGAATTGGCATTTTTTGGCCAAAGTACGAGCATTATGCTCTACGAATAAGGTTTCGATTAATTTTGAGTGACAAAAGTTGAGATAAAATCCATTGATATCTTAGCACAAGATGTATGCTGTCTATTACAGAGGAATCTCGGTTGATTTTCTGCCATCTCCATGAATCATAGCGAATATGATTCTCTGAATGATAAATAATCACAAAATAACGGTACTTAAAATAAGAACAAATAAAAAAGATGAGGCAAATGGGAGATAAATTTAATTTTTAGTGTACTGGAATTCGCAAAAAAATAACGTACAAACTTCTATTTAGATTAATTTTAGAGTTCAATAAATTTTAGTTATTTATTTATCTATTTTTTCGATGGCAAAGTATTCCAAACTGTGAGATCTATGTTTTTGATTATCAAACTTTAAAATCTTTAACTTTAGTTTTTATGACTACTATTATTTTTAAGTCTTCACCTTGTTAAAAATTAATTTTTAGTTGTTTTCTATTTAAATATGTATATATTTATTTTTGTCGTTCTATAAACCTTCAATCAATCAAAGATCAAACATTTGTTTCTTCAAGCATTTGTTCCTTAAGGACAATTAATTGGCAAAACCACTTTCACTTGATAAAGGATTAAAGTTTGGATTTTTCTATTTCCGATGTCCAGGAGAAATTATCTGATAGTATGAGTCAATGGCGTGAGCCGTGAACTTTTCAATTATAGTATGTCAATTCATCAAATATAATATATTATTTATATCATTTTTAAAATTTAATATAATGAAACTTTAGATTGCTAGGCTATTTGTTAACAAATCAAATTTCTTTAGTATTTCATTTCAAAAATCAGTTCCGTATAAATTTATTAATATATTTAATTTTCTTAAAAAGAATTATCTTGTTGATTTTATTTCTTAAACATTCTTAATAAAAATACAATTATTATTTCTTATTATTGATAATTTATTTTAAAGAAATAAAGAACCTTATATATACTATTGCTCTTTTTTTTTTTTTTCTTTATAAGCATTTTGGGAAAATTGTCTATGCATATAAAAAAGTAGCAAATCAAAGTGAAGTATAAAAATATATTTCTTTCTTTTTTAAAAATAAAAAGACATCTATCTCAATTTACCATATTAAGCTATATTGGAATGATTGGATGGAATATAAAATACATAATATTGTTTTTTAATGTTTATGTATATATTGGATGGAATATGAAATACATAATAACATGTTTTTAAAGGTATTTTAGGATGAAAATTATTTTTTTAAAGTTTGTTAATTTTTAAAATAAAATTTAAATGAAGTAAATGTATAATTATTTTTTAAAAGGAAACTAAATATTTTAATAAATAGATTAAATAAGAGAATTGATTTTATGGCAAATAACTTACCAATTTGAAATTTAATTATACTAATTTAAAAAAAATATCATGAATAAAATGTCATGTTTGATTAAATACATAACATAATTGGATAGATATACAGCTGACGTGGTAGACTTATCCTCCCGAATAATTTCTCATCAAAGAGAAATAGTGCTTGGGCTGTGTTTCCTCAGCGGTCGATCAATGGTAGTAGAAAACGAACTCAGGTGGGCTCAGCATGGTTCGTGTTTTCTTGTGTTGAGAGCTTCTCATTCTCTTATAGTGGCCCTCGTCAAAGCCGAGCATGGGTAAAGCCCAACGAGGTAGATAAAAATATGTGACGGTAGATAAAAATCATGTGTACATAAGTCAATTATCAATTATCAATTATCAAAATTATTATAATATCAATTGAGCAAGTTCTATATTAAATCCATATCTAGATACATATATGTTCTAGCCTAAATCCATATCCAAATACTTATATCATATATCAAATCGAGTAAACTCCAGGCTTAAACTATAATTCAAATTAAAACCAAAATTATCATAACCAAATCCATGATACTAGAAAATCAAATCATTTTCATTTTAAATAGACAATAGTACCAAAAGGGTTTAAGTAAATCAAATCATTTTCAAAAGTATTTTCAAATTTACTTTTCCTAAACCATAGATTAACACAATATTTCAAAATCCTTCAAAACCTTAAAACCATGATAGTTTACTACTAGAAGCTTTACTTTCAGAAAACATGTCCATTTTAAAGCATAAGCAGGAAGCTTAACAAAATCCTTTTCTCATGCATCAAATGCCAAAACCAATATACAAATCATGCCATATGCAAAGTCAAGTGATGCAAGAAAGTCCCATTCACGTTTCACAAATCCAAAAGAACTCTCCATAAAATAATGTTGCTAAAAAAATACTTTAATGCACTATTCATTATATATATTTATAAATATATATGATAGATAACAGAATTTTAGGAAAAATAGTACCACAAATGTTTAAAAGAGATTTAAAACAATTCACTCCCCATAATCATGATATCGATCCAAAATTCAACTCACACAATTTCAAGAACCTCAAAGAAGGATGTTTCAATGCATGATATGTGAGATGCAATACGATTCGATAAAAATTCATTCTCAAATCCAAGGTCAATAAAAAAGATTTTAAATAATCAAACAATTAAAATATGCTCCAATGCATGCTATGCATGATGCATTAAGCATATAAATTAAGAAAATGCTTCCACTCACAAACTTAGCCTCCTAGACCAATTCACAAACTGTCCTTCTGGTTGCACCATATAAATTCTTTCTTCAAGATAGCCATTCAAAAAAGCTGACTTGACATTCATTTGATAGACCTTTATAATCAAGACATGAAGTAATGGATAAGATTATATGGATGAATTTCAGCATGGACATTGTGAAAAAATCTTCATAATTGACTCCTTCTTTTCGGGTATATCTCTTTGCCACTAGCCTAGCCTTGAAAGTTTCTTCTTTCCCATCCACTTCTATATGTTTCTTGTATATCCATTTGCAACATATGTAAATTTGCAAGTTCCTAGACTGAATTAGAGTACATGGATTCCATTTCAAGGTTTATAGTCTTTTATTATTTCTCTTTATCAGGATTCTCCATCGCATTTGAATATGTCAATGGATCATTATTAGAAATAGTAGCTAGTGCCTTTTTATCTTCTCTATAGTAAACGGGTGGTCTAAAAATCTCCTACTACAATGAGGTTGTAATGAGTCCTAACCTAAGGACATGGTCTCTTCGTTTTGTTATTCAATAACAATTGTCGATTGTGGTCTGATCTCATTCGAAAGTGACTTATCTATAACTACTTTGCTTTGAGATTCATAATTCATCATGTAATTATTTTCATGAAAAGTAGCATTTATCGAAACAAATACCGTTTTCTCTTAAGGACTATAGAACAAACTTCCACTTTTTTCTTTTGGATGGCCTATGAATAAACATAGTTTTGAACGTGGTTCTAGCTTCTTGGTCTTTCCTTTTAGTACATGTGCCAGACACCCCTATATGCAAGTGTGCCAGAAACGAGATTTACATCTTTTCCACAATTCTAAAGGTGTATTAGGAACAGACTTAGATGGAACTATGTCAAGAATATACATTGCAGATTGTAAGGCATATCCCCATAAAGAAATAGATAATGATGAGTAACTAAACATAGACCTTACCATGTCTAGTAGTATTCGATTTCTCTATTCTATAACACCATTTTTTTTGGTATTTCAGGAGTTGTTACCTTAAACGGGATACCGAACTCAACTAGAAAATCCTTAAATATATCAAGGTGTTCATCGTTCTGATCTAAGAGTTTTTAACTATTTATCTAATTGTTTTTCAACTTCAACAAGGAATTCTTTAGACTTTTCAAAAGTCTCAGATTTCCTTTGCATTAAATATACATAACCATCTTAAGTAATCATCAATAAATGAGACGAAATATTCATAACCTTCTCTTGCTTGTACGTTCATTGGACCGCAAACGTTTGAATGCACTAGCTCAAGCAATTCTTTAGCTTTTTGACCTTTGGGTGTAAAGGGTTGTTAGTCATTTTATCTTCTAAACAGGATTCATAAACAGGAAGAGTACGAACTTTTAGCTCTCTTAAAGAACCATTTTTTACCAATTTTTCAATCCTATTTAGGTTTATATGACTTAATCTAAGATGCCATAGGTATGTGTCATCATCATGAGAAATCTTTCATTTTTTGGTTATTCGACTTTGAATATTTTAGTACTAAGTAGTGAGTTAGACTTTGGTCTTATCGTATAGAGGCCAGAGTTCGAAGTTCCATCATAAATATTTAAACAATTTTTAGAAATAATACTTGAATTACCATTAAAAGAAAGTTGAAATAATTGTTTAAATAATCTGGAAACATAAATCAAATTCTTATGAAAACCAAAAATAAAATATACCTTGTTCAAAACAAGAAATTTATTATTATTGAAATGAAGTCTAACTTCTCACACTGCTTTAGCTAACACCACCATGTCATTGCCCAATCTCATTGTGAAGTCCCCATCAGCAAGCTCTTTGAAAATGACTAAATAATAGGACAACTCCTAGAGCCCTTTACGGATGCCCAAGATGGGTTTTTCCAAGGGAAATCCCACTGATCCAGTATTGAAAATTTAGTGGGACCTCCCTATAAATAAAATATAACCCAATAGAAAAAATAAATACTTTTAATAGAAACCCCTTCAAGTTTATTATAATTACAGATGTTACCTTTACTTTTAGTATACTTCCATTTACTTCCCTTACCGTTAAGCTTTCCTCGTTAGATTTAACTGAGAATGGGTAATAAGGTAATTTTAGATTAAAAATGTGGGTTTCATGCTTGAGATGATGTTGAAAAAGGCTTGGGCAATATGCAAATTGTGTTGAAAAATTTTCTATTTCTCAGCCCTGTCAAACTTACAAATAAAAAACCAATGGTTATTACCTAGAAAATTGGTGCCATTGTTGTTCTCTACACATTGTGAGGTCTTTACCCAAAAAATTAGCGTCTTTGTTGTTCTCTACCCATTATTCCTGCCATCATATCCTTAAGCTATACTTTCAAAAACCTAAAAGCTGACACTGAAAAGAGGAAGGAAAAGAAACCCAAACCAGCATTGGTAAGTTTATGTTAATTTTCTGTTGTTGATTAGTGTGTTTATTTGGATATGATTTCTTACTCTATTTTTTGATTTCATTTAGGGTTTACGGTACGTGTAGACTTGGGTAGCTAAGAAGGGAAACACTTGAGAAAAAGTTGGCTATTTCGACAAGAAGGTTAGTGCAGCAAGATGTTATTTGAGATTGTAATAGATATGTTTAGGACTGAACAAGATCCATTTTGGGTACAAGAAGAGGTGTATAGTCTCATTAACCTTTTAAATGATGCTAAGGTATTGAATTGTGGCTGTAAAACCATTATAGGCTGTATTATACTAGCTTGGATCGAAATTAAGTTCAGATTGTTATTGTCATCTTAACCCCTAATCAACTTGTGGTTAAAAACCTTGGTATATGATGAAGACACCACAATAGGTGATGGATGTTCTATTGATAAGTCAAACTAAAACTCTCGATCTCTATTCGATGTTTTAGGTGTTCAAAAAGAATAAAGAGAATTCTTCTCATAAATAATATTTGAATAATAATCTAAACTACCATTCCATTGAAAAATAATCCCTTAAATAGGCTAAAATTACAAAAAATCAAACCCTAAAAGAACTAGGTTAATTTCGGCCAATATAGAAAGAAATTAGGAAAATGCCGAATTTTTCCAAGTTTCCTAAACTAATTTGTATTAATTAATTCTTTAATTTTGAAAAACGAATTAATTAATTTGCAATCAAAATAATAAAATATCAACCTTCCTAAATTAATTTTTCCAGCAAATAATTAAATAAAAATCAAAATACCTAAAATAAAAAGTCAAATTTTAGATTTGAAAAGTAGTTGACTAACTTTCTAAACAAGCTGTTTTTGTCCAATCACCAGCTAGTTTAGGCTCCAAATCAGCTACAATATGCCATGTAAGATGCCAAATAGGATTAGAACTACTTCCTATACGTTGTCCTTGATTGGAATGATCAAAGCTTGCTTGAAATGCAAGTAAAGTCTTTCCCAGCGCCTAATCCACCAGAACCGTTTTGAAGAATTGTGCACAAATGATGATCCTGAATGCCTGTGCTTCTGGAGATGATTTCATGGCCTCTTGTGAGATTAATCGTGTTCATGGGCTAACAAATTAGTCCCTTGCTGCTCGGAGTCTATAGATGTATCAAAACAGTGTCCCGGGTCCATTTCTACCTTCATAATTTGGATGCTCAACAAGGGCTTCGAATCTTCGGGTACAATCATGCCTTCTTAAGACTTAATCACACCTTGAATGAAGCTAACCAGGTTGTCTTTCAATCTCTTAGCTTGTGCCTTTGTAATTAGCCCCATCTTTAGTTGCACAAGATCGGCACCCTAGCATGTAGTTGATTACACGGGTAAAGGCAGATTCTCATTATTCCCCTCCTCTTGAAAATGATTTGCCCTTAAATCAAAATAATCACCTATAGCAAATAGAGATAAATTAGCAACATTAAAGATAGCACTCACATTATACTCATCTGGTAAGTCAAGCTTGTAAGCATTTTCATTAACCCTTTTCAAAACTACCAAAAGTCCATCTCCTCGAGCCATTAGCTTTGACTTTCATTATTCCGGAAATCTCTCCTTTCTTAAGTGCAACCAAACCCAATTTTTCAATTCAAACACTACTTTATTCGGCCTTGGTTAGCAATCTTGGCATATTGCTCAGTCCTCCTTTGAATGTTTGCTTTTGTCATCTCATGAATTTGCTTAACAAATTCAGATTTTTGTTTTCTATCTAGATTAGCACATTCACTAAAAGGCAAAGTTGTTAAATCTAATGGAGTTAAGGGATTAAAACAATAAATAATTTCAAATGGAGAATATTTAGTAGTTAAATGCATGGTTCTAATATAAGCAAACTCAACATGCGGCAAGCATTCTTCTCAAATTCTTAAATTCCTACTAATTAATGCTTTCAACAATGCAGACAAATTTTTTTTCACTATTTCAGTTTGACCATCAGTTTGTGGATGATAAGTAGTTGAAAATAAAAGTTTAGTCTCTAACTTAACCCACAATGTTTTTGAAAAACAACTTAAGAACTTAGCATCTCTATAAAAAAACAATTGTCCTAGGCATACCATGAAGTCTCACCACTTTCTTAAAGAACAAGTTAGCTACATGTGATGCATCATCAGTATTATTATATGCAATAAAGTGTTCCATCTTAGAAAGCCTATTAACTATTACAAAAATTGAATCTTTTCCCATCTTAGAACCAAGTACAAAATCCATAGACAAATCAACCTACAAATGTGATGGAATAGGCAATGGCATGTACAAGCTATGCGGTTTCGATTTGGACTTTGATTTCCGACAGTTTAAATACCTCTCACATATCCTCTCCACATTTCTCCTCATATTCGGCCAGTAAAAATGTTCTTGCAATATGGATAGAGTTTTTACAGCACCAAAGTGACCCATTAAGCTCCCACCATGACCTTCCTTAACCAACAATTCCCTAATGCTACAATTAAGTACACAAAGTTGACTTTCCTGAAACAAATGCCCCTAAAAAATATAAAATTTGTTATAGCCATGCTTAGCACAAGTTCCATATATTTCACCAAAGTCACTATCATGCTCATAAATTTCTTTTAATTGTAAGCAATCTAGCATCTATGGTTGAAAACAATACATACCTTCGGGATAATGCATCGGCAACCACATTTTCCTTATCTTTCTTGTAGCAAATGACATAAGGAAAAGTCTCAATGAATTCAATTTATCTTCCATGCCTTTGGTTAAGCTTCCCTTGGCCTTTGATGTGCTTCAATGATTCATGATCCGTGTGAATCACAAACTCCTTCGGCATTATCACAGGTCTCCAAAGCTCAAACCAAAACATACATCAAACTAAAGCATACATCTCTTTGTCATAGGTTGGATACTTCAATGCTGCTTCATTCAACTTCTCACTAAAGTAGGCTATAAGTCTTCATTCTTGCATCAATACAGCTCTAATACCTAACCCTGAAACATCACATTCAATTTCAAAAGTTTTAGAAAAATTTGGTAAAACCAATAAAGGAGCATTAGTTAATTTTTCTTTCAATAAATTAAAAGACTTCTCTTGTGCTTCTCCTAATTGGAATCCAACATTATTCTTGACAATTTCAATCAAAAGTGCTGTGATGGTGTTAAATTTTTTACAAATCTCCTGCAAAAGCTAGCCAAACATGAAAACTCCTTACCTGGGTGATACTAGTAGGTTTCGGCCACTCTTGTATGGCTTTGACCTTGGATTGGTCAACTTTAATCCCTGCAGCATTTACAACAAATCCTAAAAATACAAGCTCATTCTGGAAAAAAATCACACTTTTAAATATTAGCAAACGATCTTTCCTTCCTAAGCACTTTTAAAACTAACCTAAGATGTCCTACATGATCATCTAAATTTCGACTATATACAAGAATATCATCAAATTAAACAACCACAAATTTTCCAATGAATGGATGGATGACATGGTTCATTAATCTTATGAAAGTATTAGATGCATTAGTTAAACCAAAAGGTATTACTCCATACTTAGTTTTAAATGCAGTCTTCGACTCATCTCCTTCTTTCATTCTAATTTAATGATAACCACTCCTAAGATCAATTTTAGAAAACATGCATATGACATATAATTAATCAATCATATCATCTAATCAAGGAATAGAATGCCTATACTTAATGGTTATATTATTAATGGCCTGACAATCTATACACATGCACCATGATTCATCTTTCTTAGGTACTAACAAAACAGGGACAACACATGGAGTCATGGTTTCTCTAATGTATCCTTTTTCAAGTAATTCACTTACATAGCTATGTAGTTCCTTTGTCTCATCAGGATTACTTCTATATGTAGGCCTATTAGGAATTGCAGCTCCAAGAATAAAAACAATTTGATGTTCAATCCCTTGAATAAATGGTAAACCATTAGGAATCTCCTCCAGAAAGACGTCATCAAATTCCTGCAAAAGAGAAGATATAGAACTTGACAATACAAGCTCTTCATAGTTAGCTAGATTATTCAAATAAACATCTTTAAACATCATGATCAGCATAGGTTTATTAGCCTTTTTAACCTCACCTTGACTAAGATAAAAAGTTTTCTTTTTCTTCTTTCTCCTTTATTTCTCACTCTTGGATTTCTCTTTCCCTTTAACACTCTTGGCTTTCTTTATTTCTGTCACTCTCAGCTTCCTCTCTCCTTTTTCCCTCAATCTCCGGTTTAGAAAACTTACCTTGGTTGTGTGGTTCGGCCTTCCTTTCTTGTTTGGTAGATGAAGCCGTGGGTGGCATGCTTGTCTTCTCCTTTTTTTGTTTGGCCTCCCTCCTTTGTTGCATTTGTGATTGATCTCTAACTACTTCTTTGGTGTCAACGGCTCAAGCTTGATCTTCTTTCCTTTAAATTAGAAAACAATGGCATTTTCTCGACCATAATGTATGGTATCCTTATCAAATTGCCATGGTCTTCCCAACAAAATATGACCAACATGCATAGGTACAACATCACATAAAACCACATCCACATATTTATCAATACTAAACTTTATCTTGGCTTGTTTATTTACTTTCATTTCTCCACTATCATTAAGCCATTGAAGTCTATATGGCTCGGGATGTTTGATTGTTGGTAAACCTAATTTCTCCACCACAATATTACTAATAATATTGGCACAACTTTCACTATCAATAATCATACTACAAATGTTACCTTAAATGTCACATCTAGTATGGAAGATGTTTTCCCTTTACACTTGATCTTCATCCTTATACATGGTCAATACCTTTCATGACACCAAACTCAATTTGGCCCTTGAAGCTTTTAGAGTATCGAGTTCATCTTGTTCTTCATTTTCAATTTCTTCCTCAACAGGTTCGGTTTCATCTTCAAATCCCTCACTTTCATATTCCAACCCACCATTTCCTTTCAACACCATAATTCTTCTATTTAGACATTAATTGGCAATATGTCCTCAACCTTAACACTTAAAACACACAATATCATGGGTTCTAGATGGTTTAGGATCAGCTTTACCTTCGAATTTTTATGTTTGTACAAGTTTGGGCCTTGTATATCTTCTTGGCCGATTGAAACTCTTCTCTTCTAGTTTTGGTTTTGACCTTGATTTAATTGTCGGATTGCTCTTCTAAACACTTGAGCTTGACCCCCTGCTACTTGAAACCCCTCCAAATTGTGAGCTAGTAGCCCTCCTCTTGAATTGGTTCTCAATTTTGATGGCCACATGTAGCATCTCTTCCAACTCCACATATTGTTGTAATTCCACTTGGTTAGCACCATTTGGTTAGTAATCTTTCATTTAAGCCTCTAAGAAACCTAGCCATTGTTGCCTCACGGTCTTTATTCATGCTCAATCTCATCATAAGCATTTCCATCTCCTTGTAATAGTTCTGTACTGACCCACTTCCTTGAGATAAAGATTGTAGTCTTTTATGTAACATCCTATAGTAATGGCTTAGTACAAACCTTTTCCTCGTGGCTGCTTTTATTTGCTACCAAGTGGTTATTAGTTCATCACCAACTCTTCTTCGAGTACCTTGATGGAATAGTTCATCACCAACTTATCTTTAGGTACCTTGCTCATTATTCCACCATTACAATGCATAATGTCCAAATTCCGAAGTGGTCAACTTAACCTTTTTAGCCTCCGAATAGTTATGACAATCGAAGATCATCTCCATTCATTCTTCCCATTCTAATTAAGCCTTCGGATCACTTTTTCCTAAAAATAGTGATATGCTGACTTTAATATTTTCGAGGTCATCATCCTCATCTCGGACTTGTCTTCCACTGTTTTGCCTCCCTTGGAGTGCAGATATATTCTCATACTCCTCCTTAAGGTTATCATCAAAATCACCTACTCCAACTTCTTCCCTAAAATGTTAGTAGCCTCTTCAACCTTGACCATAACCTCCATGTGGTACATGCCTTAGGTTTGGTCTTCCTTGTGAATGTTCAAATTTGTTCATTCTCTGATCAAGTTTATCAAAGAGAGCATTTATTCTTTGTAGTTGTTCCAAAACCTCCAACATGTCTGTAGGTTCTCCTCCACTTCCTGCTGCTCTAGATTCTCCTTTGAATCCCACAGATTCATCTTTAAGATTTCTTAGAAAGTCATCTCCTCTTCTTATTCTTTGATGTGTCATGTTAGTAAAAATAATGCAAAAAACCTCACCAAATTCACTCCCTCATGTGTATCACTCAAACAAGGTCTTGACACTCGTGTTTACACAGTAGTTTCGGTTTTTAATCCTCTTTTAGGCTCACACTCTCTTACATTTTTCCACTCAAAGAATTACCTAAAATTTCTATTAAAACACACCCAAAACAGAAATTAGACCACATGTATGTTCTAATTATACCTTTCAATAAAACAAAACAAGTAGCAAGTAATTTTCGAGTGAATTTATAAAACCTAGTCTCGGCTTGACTAACCAAAAACAAGGAACATTAACAAAGGTAACTTTTGGAATTAGCAAAGAAATAAACTAGAATATTAAGGACAAAAAATTTAGAGATAAAATGTAGAAAAAAGGATTCAACAATTAATAGGAACACAATTCAAATAAGGTATGAGATGGTTGTTGGTTGTAGTTCTCATAATTCAGGTCTTTGTCTCAAATCCTTTAACCAATTTTAATCCAATCAATTTAGCACTCAAAATTCAAAAACCCAGCAACCAATATTGAACAAGTAAATAGCAACTCAACAATTTCAATTGCGTTTCCCAAAAGCAAACAAGCTCAATTGTCAATCTCCTAAAACTGGCCTTTTACACCCTTTTTCTTTTTTTTTTTCTTTTTATCTTCGGTTCTTTTATTTCTTTTTTTTATCACTAACAAAATGACACTAACACAAAACCAAGCAGTATAATCATCAACAAAAATGCAACTCCAATGTAAACAAAAGTGTCAAACCATATTCTATCACAAATTGCACAATTTTAGGGTTTATGCAATATGCTTTCAAATTCCTTTCTTCTTCTTTTTTTTCTTTTTTCCTGAAAATATAAATGCAACTAACTAAGATTAAAATAGAAAATAAAAATTAACAATAAACCAAATTACTAAGAACTATTATGCAAAACAACCAACAAACTAGAAAGCCAAAATTCTACTTAAAAAAGGAATCAAATTCGGCTATGAAGAATTTTTATTTTTATTTTTTTTATACAGAATGTGTATGAGTAGGAAACAACTTTAACCTAATGTTAAAATTGTAGATTATCACAAAAATAAACAAAGCAAATAAGATAAATCAAACCTGAATAAAATTTGACTCTGATACCAAAATGATACGAGCTTAGGTCGCAAGGCTCCTAAACCTGTATTATACTAGCCTAGATAGAAATTAAGTTCAGATTCTTATGATCACCTTGACCTCTAATTAACTTGTGATTAGAAACCTTGGTATATAATGATTACATCACAATAGATGATGGATGTCCTATTGATAAGTCAAACTAAAACACTCGATCTTTATTCAATGTCTTAGGTGTTCAAAGAAAATAAAGAGAATTCTTCTCACAAATAATTTTTGAATAATAATCTAAGCTGCCATTCCATTGAAAAATAAGCCCTTAAATAGGCTAAAATTACAAAAAAAATTCAAACCCTAAAACAACTAGGTTAATTTCAGCCAGCATAGAAAGAAATTAGAAAAGTACCGAATTTTTCCAAGTTTTCTAAACTAATTTGTATTAATTAACTCCTTAATTTTGAAATAGGAATCAATTAATTTACAATTAAAATAATAAAATATCAACCTTCCTAAATTAATTTGTCCAGCAAATAATTATATAAAAACCAAAATAAAAGACTAATTCCTAAAACAAAATGTCAAATTTCAGATTTGGAATGTAGTTAACTAACTTTCCAAACAAGCTGTCCTTGTCCAATCACCAGCTAGTTTAGCCTCCAAATCAGCTCCAATATGCCATGTAGGATGTAAGATAGGAATAGAACTAGTTCCCATACGTTGTCCTTGATTGGCATGATCAAAACTTGCTTGAAATGCAAGTCCTTCCCAATGCCTAAACCACCAAAACTGGCCATGTTGAAGGCTTGTGCGCAAATGATAATCTTGGATGCCCTTAATTTTGCCTTGACATGATTATGGCCTCTTGGTGAGCTCAATCACATTTATGGGCTAACCAACTAGTCCCTTGCTATCTGGAGTCCATAGATGTACCAAAATAGCATTTCGGGTCCATTTCTGCTTTCATAACTTGGATACTTAGCACGGGGTTAGAATCTTGGGGTATAATCATACTTTCTTGAGATTTAATCACACCTTCAATGAAGCTAACCAAGTTATCCTTAAATCTTTTAGCTTGTGCCTTTGTAATTGGCCTTATCTTCAGTTGCACAGGATCAGTACCCCAACGTATAGTTGACTGCAGGAATACAGGGAATTCTCATCATGAAGATATTTGTTAAAGTTAGGTTACCTTGGACTACAGGGGATAGTATGTCTATAGAGAATGATGTGGATTTGTTGGAGTTGTTTGCACTGTTTAAAGAAAAAAAGGGTTGAGAGAATCAGAATGGAGGTAGCCTTTGTGCCATTAGACATGTATGATCCTCATGATGAGTTAGAAAATGACCCAACAAATGGCATTCATCAACCTAAAGAAATTCCAATCCTAAATGACACCCCTATCCAAGCTGAAGCTGAAACTCAACGTGAATCTAAACCTTAAACAGAACCAGTTGCCACTTATAAATCATAATTTGAAACTGAACTAAGCCCTCCTCAATTTAATATGGAAACTCCTAGGGAATCTAATGCCTTAGAACAGTTAGGATGGAGTGAAGATGAAACCATAAATGGAGATCCTAGTGTAGATAAAGATTCGAACGTGAACCTTGAAAATGATGATAATTCTTACGTATATAAGTCAAATGATGACAATAGGAGTGTTGGAAGTGATTCTGAAGGTGAGAACCCCATTTCCTAGAATACTTAGGCAGATGGTAGGCAATGTTTACTTGCCTAGACCAGATAGAAAAACTTACTTGTATAATGGACTGATTTTTGACAATGTTATCGAGTATAGAAAGGTTTCGTTGGATTATGCCATAGAAGAGGGATTTAGTTATATAAGCATAAAAATGAAAAGGATAGAGTTACTGTACGTTGTGCTATAGAAGGATGTCCATGGAGGATCTAGGCATCTCCAATGCTTGATGGTCAAAATTTTCAAGTTAAGACATACAATGAAGAACATAGTATATGTACTAAATTGACCACAAATCCATTAGTGACTGCTGAGTGGATTTCTCTTAATTTTGAGCAAGAGTTTAGGGACAATCCTAACATAGATGTAGCTCAAATGTTTGAAAATGTTAGATCAAGATATGGAGTGGAGATTAAGAATTCAATGTTGTATAGGGCTAAAACCAAGGCACTGTCCAGGTTAGGTGGTGGCCATGGTGAGAGTTACTTAAAGCTGTGTAAGTATGGAAATATTTTAAGGATTAAGAACCCTGGTACATTGATTTAAGTAACGGCTAGGAGGAATGCTTTGTCTGAGAACCCCACTTTCCAGATATTCTTCTTGAATTTTCCTGCACAAAAAGATGGGTTCTTAAAGGATTGTAGACCATTCATTGGTCTAAATGGGTGCCATTTGAAAGGATAATTTGGTAGTATGTTTCTAATTGCTGTATCTTTGGATGTCAACAACAGTATATTTTTTTGTAGTAGTATGTATCTGTGAGGGTGAGAACTTGAATAGTTGGAGATCGTTTTTGAATTTACTAAATGAGTATACTGGGGTGCATGAGACTAGAATAATTACTTTTATGTCTGCTAGGCAAAAAAGGATTTTGGTAGCTTTGAATAAGATTTTTCTAAATGATAAATACAAATTTTGTGCTACGCATATTTTTGCCAATTTTAAAGGCAAATTTCCTGGAGTGAAGGTAAGAAAGATGTTCTAGGCAGCAGTAAGGTCAACAAATATCAAGAAATTTGAAGAAAATATGGAAGGCATCAAGAATGTTAGTCTAGACATTTATCAATGGCTTATGGAAGTGCATGCTTGTCATTTGAGCATACATGCTTTTAATGAAAGTACTAAAACAGATCATGTGACCAACAATATGACTGAATGTATTAATAGTCAAATAAATACGTATAAGAGCAAATCTATCCTGCAATTGCTTGAGTTTTTAAGGAGGAAAATGATAGGTAGGTTCAGGAGATGAGAAGAGAAGGCATTGTCTTAGACTACAAATCTTCCACCGAATGTCCAAATTAAGATGAATAAGAATCACAAAGCAGGAAGACATTTAAATGTTATTTGGCTAGTAATGATGAGTATAAGCTTTTAGATGAGAAAAAGGTATTTATTGTACAGTTGAACAAAGCCCAATGTGGATATGGTTCTAGGCAAATGACTGGAATGCCATGTAAGCATGCCATAGCAGCTATCAACCATATGAGGATGAAGTCTGCTACATATGTTGACAAGAGTTTGACCAAGGCAGCTTATCTTAAAACTTATAGTGGTATGATTCAACTTATACCAAATGAGACACTATGGCCAGAAGTTGATGTGGAAATGGTGCAACCTCCAACATATGGCAGGAGACCTAAAAGGCCAAAAATGACAAGGACGAGGGCACATGATGAACCATCTCTAAAACAGAACAATTTTTCACCATTAGATGTGGCATGTGCAAGGTCATTGGCCACAATAAGAGATCATGCTATGTCAGAAATGCAAAAAAGTAAGTAGGTGATTTGGTATATATGAATGTGTACGTCATATATGATTGTGTCATCTTTGTTTTTGAGGCACAACACACATGAGAATTGTATGTAATAGTTATCACCTTGGGGAATGAATGATAGAAATGTAATCAATTTGTGCACCTGAGGAGTTTAATGGGATATTTAGACACTTTATATAATACTTGTGCTGAAGTTGTTCTTTCATTTAAACTTTAACTTATTTTCATACTCATGATATATAGTGTGATTATAACAACTGATATGCTAAAAACAACATATTTATAAGCATCATATTCTTCAATCCACCTTGCATTGCTTCTAAATTCTTGATTCTTATAGTTAGTGATTTAATATCATTTTGCCTTTGATTTTCAATTGCTCTACTATATCCTGTTTGCCTCTGCCTGCTGCTATTTGCATCATTAACCATCTTAAACTCCTTTTCATCTGATGTCTAAAAAGAATAATAATTGTGTTTCCCTTCTAAGCAAACAAAGTAAAGTTTTGACAGGTTCTTGGTTGATTCTGAAATTCTAACCCCTGCCTTTTTGCTACAATTGCACGTTCTATTTTTATATTTGATTATGCCTCCATTAACTTCACGCCTACCACTCAATAATGGAATGTATGATCAGCAACTTCTTAAGTTGTCTTCTATGATTTTGTTGTGAGTTGTGGAGATTTTGTTGTGGGTTAGAATTGTACAGTTTTTGTGAAGTATAGAGAATGAGAAGGTTATGTCATTTTCAAAGAAGTTTTGCAGATTTTGTTTTATGATTTTATTGTGGGTTGTGCAGGTTTTGTGATGGAGGAGTGTGTTTTGCAGGTGTTTGAAAGGCTTAGGACAAGGTTAATCTAAGGAAAACTAGGATTAGACAAGGTTGGAAATGATTTTGGAAAGGATTGTATCTCAGCTTTGATGAAGTAAGCTGCTGGAGAATTTTTTCAGCAAAGCCGGTTTTAAGTTTCTCTTGTTTTCAAATGAAAACTAAGGTGTTTTCTTCCAAAATCAATAACAT
Organism: Ziziphus jujuba; assembly: GCF_031755915.1. Classification (NCBI taxonomy): domain Eukaryota; kingdom Viridiplantae; phylum Streptophyta; class Magnoliopsida; order Rosales; family Rhamnaceae; genus Ziziphus; species Ziziphus jujuba. The sequence continues at coordinate 26,559,875 of NC_083379.1, forward strand.
TTATTCATAGAAATGTTATACATATTTATAGTACACAAAAGAGGTGTGAAAGCACACCATGGCCAGTTTTTAGCACCAATACAAAACAAGTCCTTCATGGTGAAGCAAAACACATGTGTAAAGTAACTTTACACTGTGCTTCTTAGTTTGTTAACAAGTGTTGCTGCCTCATTGAGTGCTTCATGTTGAAGTAGCCCTCATGCATGCATGATGACACATGTCCTCACAAGCATTGGTTGAGAGAGAGAGAGATCGAATGGTTGAGCTCCATGTCACCAAGGTGCTTTCCATGTCATCAAGGTGCTTCACTTTCCTAAACTTGCTAAAACCCTGATTTGGCTAATACACTATAATTAACATATTTTGGTGTCTTTGTGCACCAACTTAACAAGCCTAGATTACACAAAATGGCTTCAACAAAGTATAAAACCAAATACAAAACAAAGCATGAAGGTGACCCTCGTCCAAGGTACCTTGCTTGGTCTCTAGTTAGTCTTTGTTCATGGCTAATAATGCCATAATTTTCTAACACTCCTCCTTGGTAATGTTAGGCATGATATAGACTTCTAAGCATTTGAAGTCTTTCATTTGGCAAAGGTTTTGTGAGAATATTGGCCAGCTAGTTTTGAGCGGAGCAATGCACCAAATTGGTTTCTTTGTTTCTTTCAGCCTCTCGGATGTTATGATACTTCACAAGGATGTGCTTGGCTCTTATATGTTATACTGGACTTTTGGTTATGGCTATGGCTGAAGTGTTGTCACAATAAATGATGGTTGCATTTGTTTGCTTGCAATCTAAGTCATCAAGCAATTTCCTTAACCAAATTGCTTGGTTTGATACTGCTGCCGTCTAGATGTATTCAGCTTCTACTATTAATTGTGTTGTGATTCCTTGCTTGTGTGAACTCCATGAAAATGGACCTAAATCAAACATAAATAAGTATCCAAAGGTGCTCTTCATGGCTTCCAAGCTACCTACCCAATCATTATCACAATAGCCAACTAACTCACACATGTTACCGAGCTTGTATAATATTCAAAAGTTGGCCAAGCCTTTCACATATCTTAGGACTCTATTTGTATCTTGGTAATGGTTTTGAGATGGTGCACTCATGAACCTTGATAGCACACTTACAGCATACATAATATCAGGTCTTGAAGCACACAAATAAAGTAAGCTTCCAATTAAACTTCTATAAACCGAAGCATTCACTTTTTCACTTCCATCATTTAATTCAAACTCGGCATTTTGCATCATTGGTGTTTCAACAACTTTGGCATTTTCTAGTTGAAACTTATCTAGAAAATTAAAAGCATATCTTTCTTGTGATAGAAATATACCTTTACTTATTTGCTTGATCTCCAAACCTAAGAAGTAATTCATTAGGCCAAGGTCGGACATTTCAAACGTTTCTTTTAGTTTGTCTTTGAACTTTTGAATGCCTTTGGTGTTGCAAGCTGTTATAAGTAAATCATCAACATAAAGAGAGATTTTCATTTGGTCTTCATGTGACTTGGCTTTGATATAGAGAGTTGATGTGTAAAATCATCTCGCAAGTGCACGAATCGTTTTCAAGTAATAAAGTGGAAAAATAGGGTTATTGTATCCAAGGGATTAAGCATTAAGTACTAAAAATAATTAGATTTTGATAATATTTGAACTATAATTTAAGATGGCAATTGAAAATAAATAAACTAAATTAAACAAAAGTAATCAATTAAGATTAGATCAATTTCCAAGTAAGAGAGTGAGTTTAATAATTATGAATACTACGGCATTTGATTTCACCACTAACTATTCCATTTTAATTACGTAAATATGTGAATTTAATTAACTAGTAATTTTGTTAACCACACTTAATTACAAAATTAATCAAAAATAGTTTTCACTCACAATTGATAATATTCACATAACCTAATTTATTCCTTCCAGCCTATAAATTAAATCATGCAAATTCATTAAGCATAGATTAAGCAAATAATATGGCATAAGACATAATTATTTTCCAATCAATTATGCATTCATGTAAATCATTGGAGATCCACAATATATCTGTTCCCAAGCTCAAATATTATTAAAATAATTCATTCCTTCCGGCTTATGAAAGCATTACGCATATCAATGATTTATTAACAAAACATATTACTAATTAAATAAAACTCAATATATATTAAAATAATTAGACCTCCATAGTTAGGGCTACATCATAACCCTAGCTATAAAATTAGTTCATGGCAAAAATAATTTCAACATCCATAATTTTAAAGAAAAAAAACAATAATGCTCACAATTAAAGAGAAAGAGAAGAGAATAAAAACTATTGAAGAAATCCTCCTCCAAAAGCTCTCCAAGTCATCGCCTTCTTCTCCAAGCAAGCCCACGTCTCTATGTCCCCTCCAAACTCTCCAATTGATCTTCTAAAACTCTAAAACTTTAAAACCCTAGAACCCTTAAGAGAACCTTAGAAACTCCCAAAATTTGGTTTATTTCTATTTAAATCTCCTAAAAACTCTTAAATAACTCTCTAAACTTGCATATCTCCCTTCAATGTGGTGGGGGCTATATATATAGAACCTTGGAAGCCTTTTTCTCTCTTTATTTTCAATGTGGAAGTCTTGGAAGATACCTTTTTTAGGCCATTAAGAGGTTGGACGAGTTTCATGTGTAAAAAGGAAACTTGATATTACTTGCTCTCCAATACTTTCCTTTTCTATAATTCCTTCCAAAAAATAGTTAATTAATCTAATTTACCCTTAATGAAGTATGTGATATGATATGTGCCTCATTAATGATAAATTAACCAATTATCTCCACTTATCCTAATCTTGGCCCTTAGATTGCCTTAATTCCCTCTCTTAATCCATGGTGGATATTTTAACTAGAAATATTCTTTTTTATAAATTTCAAACTTTAAATGATGATATCTTTTTGCTCGTACCTTGAAATCCAAAAATTATGAGACATTTGAGATCATTAGGTTGTGAGGATTCATATGACATCCACTTCCACCATGAAATTCCCGACAGAATCTTTATGGAATCTTCAAGAAATCTTCTTGGAATCTTTTCAATGCTTAATTCGTTCGAGCTCAATCTTGCTTTCCACCATAATTCGACCCAAGGAATCTATTTTTATGGTTGTTTTCTAAAAATTCTTCCTCTTTCACCTAGATTAAGAAAAATATATAATTAAGTATCTTTCTATAACAAATTAACACAAACTAACAAATATTAAGCTATAAATATGGTATAAAATCATCAATATTTTAGACCTAACAAGAGTAGGCTTATTATCACTTCTTGAAAAGCCTTCATGAGTGAGGTAGTCATCAATTATACCAAGCTCTTGGAGTTTGTTTGAGCCCGTGCAAAACTTTATGAAGCTTGTATACTTTCTCTTCCCCACCTTCTATGACAAAGCCTTCAGGTTGCCCTACATAAATTTTTTCTTCTAATATACGATTTAGAAAAGCTAACTTCACATCCAAATGATATATTTTCCATGAATTGTTGGCTGCATATGCAAGTAAAAATCGAATGGTTTCATGTCTTGCAGGATCATGTGTTGCCATCCTCGCACTTGCGTAAAGTTCAGCAATTGATTTTGTGCCTCTCTTCCCTACATAATCTTCATTGGTCGGATCACCATAATCATTATCATCATCATCATCCTTGACAATGTCAAGGTCACTTTGATCCGTGGAAGTAGTTTTTGATTGAATATAAGTGTTTGCTTCCACTTTATGCTCTTTCCAATTCCAATATGAGTTCCCATCTATAATAACATCTCTAGAAATAACAACCCACTTCTTAGACACATCAAATATTCTATAACCTTTTGAAACCGAGTTATAGCCAACAAGTATGCCAATATTTGCTTTCTTGTCTAATTTGGTTCTTTTGGTGTTATGTACATGCATATAACAAATACTTTTAAAGACTTTTAAGTGAGCAATTGAAGGTTTAAAACCATACCACAATTCATTAGGAGTTTTGGACTCAATTACGTACTTGGAAGTCAGTTTAGGAGGTATACACTTGTGTTAGCAGCTTCGGCTCCAAAATTTCTTTGGAAAGCACTTCTCGAACAGTAAGCATCTTGACATATCCATGATGATTCTATTCTTCCTTTCAGTAACTCCATTTTGCTGTGGTGTATATGGAGTTATAAGTTGATGTTGATGCCACTTGTTTCACCTTAAAAAGCTTTGGAAATATACTTTCGACCATTGACGGTTCTAATCATCTTGGTGGTTGTTTATGCTTGGTTTTCTACAAGTGTTTTGAATTCTCAAAATGTGGCTGTTGCTTTTGATTTTTGTTTTAGGAAGTATATCTAGCACTTTCTTGAGTAATCATCAATAAAGATGATAAAATATCTCCTTCCTACATGAGTTGCTTCCATTCATAGGTCCACACAAGTCCAAATGCACCAATTGTAGTTTTTCCTTTGCTTTATCGAGTGATGTCAAAGGAAAAAGGTTGTCTTTTGATTTTTTCAAGTTGATATGTTTGGTAAACAGTTTGATCTTCATGGATTTGTGGTAAATTCTCAACAATTTGTTGAGTATGCATTTGCTTTATGGTGGCATAGTTGTAATGGCCGAACCTTCTATGCCATAATCTTGAATCTTCTTGGACCTTGGTACTCATAGCCATTTGATTTTGTTGATTAAAATCAATTACAAGGCTATTACCTTTCATATGGACAAATAATGCAATTTTTCCATACTTTGATATTTCACAACATGTATCTAGGAACTTCAAAATGTATCCTTTTTTCATAAGTTGTGTCACACTAAGTAAATTCTCAAACAGATTTGGTACAAATAAAACATTGGTAGTTGAAATTGTATCTTTAGGTGTTTTGATCACTAAATAACCTCTTCCTTGTGCCTCCATCATTTTTCCATTTGCTGCCTTAATTTTTGTTGCAATTCTAGAATTGAACTTGACAAATAAGTCATAGTTGTTGCACATATGATTAGTATAACTGCTGTCCAAAATCCATGAATCTTTAATTGAGCTTGTAAGGTTGCAAGTTGCTGTGAAGGTATGTTCATGCTTTCCACTTGACTTTTCGGTATCATGAGCATGTCTTGCCTAATAGCCTTTGGTTCGTTTGCCTACAAACTCTTTCCATATGATCGAATTGCTCGCAAATTTTGCATTGGACATTCGGTCTCCACCAATATATCTTTACCATGTGTCCTTGCTTCTTGCATATTAAGCAAGGACCTGATACGAACCTAGGACGACCTGCTCCTAAACCCGTATTATATTAGCCCGGATCTTAATTAAGTTCAAGTTCTAATGGAATTGACCTCAACCCCTAACCAACCTATGGTTAGAAACCTTGGTATAATGTACACGCCACAATAGGGGATGGAAACCTATTGATAAGTCAAGCTAAAACAACCAATTCTCTAATGGTATTTTAGGTGTTCTCAAAGAACAAAGAGATAATTAATCTCACAAGTATTTTCTTTATCAAATCAAAGTTGTATTCTTATTGAAAAATAAGCCTTTAAATAGGCTACAAAGCCATGTAATAAAACCCTAAAAACAAAGGGAAAACCGGCCATACAAAGTAGTTTCCTATGGTGGCCGAAATTCTCACTTCTTTCTTAATCTAATTTGGATTAATTAATTCCTTTATTTTGAATTAGAAATTAATTAATTTACAATGAAAATAATAAAATAATAACTTTCCTAAACTTATTGTTCCAGAAAATAAATAAATAAAAACTAAAAATTAATGGTAATTTCCTAAAACAAAAAGTAAAAACAAATTAGGAAACTAAAAATGCTAGCCTTTTGATCAAGTTGACTTTGATCAATCTTTGACCTCTTTGAGCTCCAAATCAGCTTCTAGATACTTTTTAGGATGCCAAATAAGCTGAATATGAAGTCCCACACGTTTCCCATGCTTGGAAAAATAAGAAAAGGCTAATACAGTAAAGCCAGCAAGCAATACAGCAAATTCGGGCAAATTGTTGATGCTGTCCATACAAGCCTTTTTGATTGCATTTGAGGCTGATTTAACTTGATTCCATGACCTCTTAGGCATATGTATTGAAATCATAAAGCATTGGAACCATTTCATGCTTCCCAGACTCCAAAAATGTACCAAAACCGTCACCCGGGTCCGTATCGGCTTCCACCACTTGGATGCTTAGAATAGGCTTTGTATCTTCAAGTATGGACAAGCTCTGTTGAGATTGATTACCCCCTGTATAAATACTCCTAGGTTGTCCTTAAATCTCTTAATTTGAGCTTTTGTGATTGGCCTAGTCTTCATCCGTGTCGAGTCAGCACCCCAGCGGGTTATCGGTGGAACGGGCTCAGGCGGAATCACATCATTCCCCTCCTCTTGAAAAGGATTTGTCCTCAAATCAAGATCATCATCTGTAGTAAAAGGAGTTAAATCAGCAACATTAAATGCAGCACTCATTTTATACTCACCCGGTAAATCAAGCTTGTAGGCATTCTTGTTATTCGGCTCCAAAACTTGAAAAGGTCCATCCATAGGCGGCATGAGCTTTGACTTTCTTTGATTAGGAAACCTTTCCTTTCGTAAGTGCAACCAAACCAATTCTCCTGGATCAAACACTATCACAACAAAATCTAGAAATACATGCTCATTATGGTAAAAATTACACTTTTTAAAGTTAGCAAACAATATTTCCCAAATTTTCAAATTGCCACTAAGTAAAGCTCTCAACAATGCAGATAAAGTTATATGCAATAAAGACATCTTGAAATAAGTATCTTTAAAATTCATGGTCAGCAATGATTTCTTATTCATAATTACTTTATTAACATCACCAAAGCTAAGATAAAAATTTATATTTTTCCTTTCTTGTCTTCCTTTTCCTTTCTCACTCACGGCCATCTCACCTTCCTCACTCTCAGCTTTTGCACCAAATTTCTCACTCTTGTTTTATTAAAATTTTTCCACACAACTTGAGTATTAGAAGACTTACCTTGGACAGCAAGCTCACCTTTTCCCTCTTGATTGGATGGTAGTTCACTTGGAATTTCATTTTGGAAGACATCTCCAAATTCCTTCAAAAGAGAAATCATTGAACTTGGCAATTCAAGTTCTTCAATGTTAGTTTGATCATTAAAATAATTTTCTTTATAAATCATGGCTAGCAAAGGTTTCTTACACTCAATAACCTTATTAATATCCCCTAAACTCAAATAAAAGTTGCTACTTGACCTTTCTTTTCTTTCTTTTTTCTTTTTCCCCCTTGGATTGGCGCAAACCTTCAGATTTCCCTTCTTTCTCCAAGCTCTCGGGTTTGCCACTTTCTTTCCCCTCTCTTTCAGTTTTTCCTTGATATTTCCACTCAATATGAGTCTTAGAAACCTTACCTTGATCAGCAACCTCATTCTTACCTTCTTGAAAAGATGGTGAAGCCGTTGGTGCCATACTTGCTTTTTCCTTGAGCTTTTCGGCTTCTCTCCTTTGTTGCATTTGTAATTGGTCTTTGTAAACCTCTTTAGGAGATAATGGTTCCAGCTTGACCTTCTTCCCTTTAAACCTGAAAACAATACTATTTTCTCGACCAAAATGAGTAGCATCTTTATCAAATTGCCATGGCCTACCTAATAGTATATGTCCAGCAATCATGGGTACAATATCACATAAAACTACATCCTCATATCGACCTATAGTAAATTTTACTTTGGCTTGTTTGTTTACTTTCATCTCACCACTATCATTAAGCCATTGTAATCTATATGGTTCAGGATGTTTTATTATTTTTAAGCCCAATTTATCAACTACAAGGTTACTTATTACATTAGTACAACTCCCACTATCTATAATCATACTACAAATTTTATCTTGTATTTCACAATGAGTGTGGAAGATGTTTTCTCTTTGTATCTGCTCTTCATCTTTATAGACAGCAAGAACTCTCATTGAAACCCAGCTCAACTCGGCATTAGATGTGTCTACTGGTTCGGCCTCATCATCATTGCATTCCTCCTCTTGCTCGGTTTCAGCTTCACTTTCTTCACTTGCAGATTCCAGCTCACCATCACCCTTTAATACCATGATTCTTCTATTTGGGCATTGGCTGGCTATGTGTTCTCTTCCTTGGCACTTAAAACAAATTATTTCTCTGGATTTTTGAGGTTTAGGATTAGATTTTATCTCACCTCGAAGTGCTTGGATAGATTCGGTCTTAACCTCCCTTTTTGATCGGTTGGTACTTTCTTCCCCAAGTTTCGGCTTCAGCTTGCTTTCATAAGTGGAATTGTTTTTCCAGCCACTTGAACTTGTCCTTCCACTGCTAGAAACTCCTCCAAACCATGTGCTAACACCCTTCCTCTTGAATTGGTTCTCAAGCTTAATTGCTACATGCAACATCTCCTCCAATTCCAAGTACTGTTGTAACTCAAGTTGGTTGGCAATGTCACGGTTTAACCCTCCAAGAAATCTTGCCATTGTTGCCTCCCTATCCTCATTCATATTCAGCCTCATCATTAACATCTCCATCTCTTTGTAATAATCCTCCATGGACCTACTTCCTTGAGACAAAGATTGAAGCCTTTGATGCAGCAACCTATGGTAATGGGATGGCACAAACCGTTTCCTCATGGCTCCTTTTATTTGATGCCATGTCGAGCTTAAATCATCACCAACTCTCCTTCGAGTATTTTGCTCATTGGTCCACCATTGGAGTGCATAATGTCCAAACTCCATTGCTGCTAATTTCACCTTCTTACCTTCCGAATAGTTGTGGCGGTAAAAAATCATCTCCATTTTTTCTTCCCACTCCAAATAAGCTTCGGGATCACTTTTACCCATAAAAGGTGGGATGTTAACTTTGATATTTCCCAAATCATCATCTGTATCTTCCCTTCTATTTCTTCCATGGCCAGCTCTATCTTGGATAGCAAAAGTTTCATCCATACCTTCCTCAAAGTCTCCACCGAATGGCTCCTCGCCAATTTCCTCTCTCGGTCTCTTGCGACCACCTCGTCCTCGGCCTCGTCCTCCATGGAATTCTTGCCTATTTCTTGTGTTCGGAATTCCTTGTGAAACTTCTAGCCTTCCCATTCTTTGATTCATATGCTCAACTTGAGCACTAACCCGCTGTATTGACTCCAAAACAGCTCTCATGTCCACTTGGTCTCCACTCTTGGTAGCTCGGGCTTCGCCATGGAATGCTACGGACTCCTCCTCATTGATCCTCAAAGTTGGATCTCCTCTCCTCAGTCTTGATTCTATCATGTTAGTATAATAATGCAATAAAAATAAAATAGGACCTTACCAATTTCACTCCCTTACGTGTTTCACTCAAATAAGGACTCGATACTCATGTTTGCACACTTGTTTCGGCTTTTACCCTCTTTTAAGCTCACACACTCTTGTCTTTTTCCACTCGATGGATTATCTTAAAGTTCTAATTAAAACACCTACAAACAGCAATTAGATCACTAGTATGTTTTAATTAAACTTATCAACAAAACAGTAAGCAAAAATAAATAAATACCGAACGGAATGAAAATACCTATTTTCGATTTTTTCTAGACAAAATAAAGCAAATTAATGAGAAAAATTTGGAATTTTGAAGAACTGGACCAGATGGTAATATATTATGAGTTCAAGAATAAAATTCTAGAAAAAGAAATTCAAATACGAACAAGAATCAAATTGAACAAAATTATAGAAAAGTGTTGGTTGTTGTTCTTGTAATTCAAGTTTTGTATCAATTCCTTTAACTAATTTTAATCCAAATAGTTTAGCACTCAAACTCAATTATCCAGCAGTAAAAATAACTCTCCAGAAACTCCAAATATGGAATAAATAATCAACACAGCAGCTCCAACAAATTTCCAGCAAACAAATCAAACTCCAACAAACAGAAATATATATTTTTTTTTTTATATTCAGCTTTACCTCTTCTTTTTTTTCTTTTTTTTTCACTCTCAGAACATAAACAACTGCAGTAGCAAGAATAATTACCAAAATTGCAATTCCAACTACAAAACAAACACCAAACCCGTGACCTCCAAATAAACATAAATGTGCAGTTTTTTTTTTTTTAAATGTTGCCGCAAACTCTTTTTTTTTTTTTTTTTTGAATAGATGAATGCAAATTTTTAAGACTAAAACAGCAATGAAAAATCAACAAAAACCAAAATAAAAAAAGAACAATGATGAAAAACAACCAACAAACTAGGAAACAAAAATACGGTAAAACTAGGAAATCCTAATTCAACTAGGAATGAAATTTTTTTTTTTTAAATGCAGAACGTGTACGGGATGGATGCAACCTTAACCTAATGCTAAAATTGCAGAATAAAAAAAATCAAATAAAGCAAATAAAGATAGATCAAACCTGAACAAAATTTAGCTCTGATACCAAATGATACAAACCTAGGAAGATCTGCTCCTAAACCTGTATTATATTAGCCCGGATCTTAATTAAGTTCAAGTTCTAATGGAATTGACCTCAACCCCTAACCAACCTATTGTTAGAAACCTTGGTATAATGTACACGCCACAATAGGGGATGGAAACCTATTAATAAGTCAAGCTAAAACAACCAATTCTCTAATGGTGTTTTAGGTGTTCTCAAAGAACAAAGAGATAATTAATCTCACAAGTATTTTCTTTATCAAATTAAATTTGTATTCTTATTGAAAAATAAGCCTTTAAATAGGCTACAAAGCCACGAAATAAAACCCTAAAAACAAAGGGAAAACTGGCCATACAAAGTAGTTTCCTATGGTGGCCGAAATTCTCACTTCTTTCCTAATCTAATTTGGATTAATTAATTCCTTTATTTTGAATTAGGAATTAATTAATTTACAATGAAAATAATAAAATAACTTTCCTAAACTTATTGTTCCAGAAAATAAATAAATAAAAACTAAAAAGTAATGGTAATTTCCTAAAACAAAAAGTAAAAACAAATTAGGAAACTAAAAATGCTAGCCTTTTGATCAAGTTGACTTTGATCAATCTTTGACCTCTTTGACCTCCAAATCAGCTCCTATATGCTTTGTAGGATGCCAAATAAGCTGAATATGAAGTCCCACACGTTTCCCATGCTTGGAAAAATAAGAAAAGGCTTCCACCACTTGGATGCTTAGAATAGGCTTTGTATCTTCAAGTATGGACAAGCTCTGTTGAGATTGATTAACCCCTGTATAAATACTCCCAGGTTGTCCTTAAATCTCTTAATTTGAGCTTTTGTGATTGGCCTAGTCTTCATCCGTGTCGAGTTAGCACCCCAGCGGGTTATCGGTGGAGCGGGCTCGGGCGGAATCATATCAGGACCATAGATCATCTTGTTCCCCCTTTAATTTGTTATCTCCTTGCCTTTATTTTGTCTTTGTAAAGGCCTTGGTTGCTAGATTAATCTGGCTTTTTTTGTTCGTAACAAGGGCAGCTTCATTTGAGCTTGATTCACCTTGTAGCCTTAGACTTCTCCTTTGTTCCGTGGCTTGCAAGGCATTAATCAATTTAGCAATTGTGAGTTATGTAAGATCTCTTGTTTCTTTCAATGTTGAGATCTTTACTTCATATTTCTTCGAAAGACATATAAGGATCTTTTCAATAATCCTTTGGTCTGGAAAAGGCTCACCATGTAGCCGAATTTGGTTGACAATCTTCATAAGTTTGTTGGAAAACTCCTTCACGGTTTCATGCTCCAACATCTTCAAATTTTTGAATTCTCTTCTAAGGTTGAGCAGCTGCATCTATCTTGATCTTGTACTTCCTTATAACTCTTCTTAAACCTTTTCCTAAGCTTGTCTAGGGTTTGTACAGGTCATAATTCTAGTGAAGATGTCATCGGTCATGGCAGCTTATATTGCTATGAGAGTTTTGTAAGGTCTTGCATTTTCTTCACTATGAAGTTTGATTTGATTCATAGTAGCACCTGCTCTTAATGGTTCTAATTCATAATAAACTTCAACAAGTGCCCAAATGTCATAAGCTTGAAGATAAGCTCTCATTTTGATTACCCAAACAGCATAGTTATGGCAATCAAAGATAGGGGGTGAAGGTGCTGAAAAATGTGAGGAAGCCATTAAAACCTATTGTGTGTTTTGAGTTTTCAATTGGTTTTGTTAAGGGATTGATGAAAAGAAGGCTCTGATACCAATTTGAAGGGCTTAGGGCAAGGTTAATCTAAGGAATACAAGGATTAGACAAGATTAGAAATGATTTTGGAAAGGATTGTATCTTCGCTTTGATGAAGTAAGCTGTTAGAGAATTTTTTCAGCAAAGCCAGTTTTAAGTTTCTCTTACTTTCAAATGAAAACTAAGGTATTTTATTCCAAAATTAACAAAATTTATTCATAGAAATGTTATACATATTTATAGTACACAAAAGAGCTGTGAAAGCACACCACGGCTGGTTTTTAGCACCAATAAAAAGCAAGTCTTTCATGGTGAAGCAAAACGTGTAAAGTAAATTTACACTATGCTTCTTAGTTTTTTGACAAGTGTTGCTGCCTCATTGAGTGCTTCATATTGAAGTAGCCCTCATGCATGCATGATGACATATGTCCTTACATGCATTCGTTGAGAGAGAGACCGAATGGTTGAGCTCCATGTCACCAGTAGCTTCCATGTCACCATCCTTGTCACCAAGGTGCTTTCCCTGTCATCAAGGTGCTTCACTTTCCTAAACTTGCTAAAACCCTAATTTGGCTAATACACTCTAATTAAAATATTTTAGTGTCTTCGTGCACCAACTTAACAAGCCTAGATTACACAAAATGGCTTTAACAAAGTATAAAACAAAATACAAAACAAAGCATGAAAGTGACCCTTGGCCAAGGTACCTTGCTTGTTCTTGTGTTAATGTTTGTTCATGGCTAACAATGCCATGATTTTCTAACAGTGTTGTTGAGTTAGGGGATTTAATATATGTTTTGTAAGTTTTTGTGTTTAGGAGAAGAAGCCCTTTTGACAAAGAGAAAAGGGATTTTAGAGATGAGCAGGTTTTGTGAGATATAGAGAAGTTGAAATTTAATAGTTTTTGAAAGAGTGGTGCTGGTTTTATAGGCAATGTCTGTATGAAAGCATGAGTTTTTGTACAAAATTTGTCTTCCAGGGGGTGTCATTGAAACTCCTCAACTACTAGTTGTTGGTTTGAAATGGTCTTTAACCAATATTTCAGTATTTTTTTCAAATTAATTTTTAAATCCCAACAGTTATATCAACTAATGAAACAAAGGTATTAATGTTATTGCAATATGTCACATAGGAAAGAGAATAAATTTGAACAGATGAATCACTCCATACGGGTGACGATTGAAATTTTATAAACCTCAAAATCTGTTTCGTATTTTTCCCTTAACTTGAGGGGGTCTAGCTAGAATTTTCCCTTATTTAAAACAAGAAATTTATTATTATTCAAATGAAGTCTAACTTCTCACACTCCTTTACTTGACACCTCACACTCCATTACTTGACACCACTATGTCATTATGCAATCTCATTGTGAAGTCTCCATCAGCAAGTTCTTTGAAAATGCCTAAATGATAAGACAACTCCCAGAGCCCTTTATGGATGCTTAAGATGGGTCTTGCCAAGGGAAATCCCAATAAGCTAGTACTAAAAATTCAGTGGGACCCCCCTATAAATAAAATATAATCCAATAGAAAAGTAGAGAGGAATAAATGCTTTTAATAGAATTTTTGTAAAATTGCAATCATACCTATCAAAGGTTCCAATTTAAGATCAAGAGAAAGAAAAATAAGAATAAAATAGACATATTAGGTTAATCTAGTAGATCGTACAAAAAAGTCTAGGTTAATAAAATAAAATAACATATTAGGTTAATCTAGGTTAATAAAATAACATAATAATAGTCTCACAATAGTACAAAAAAGAAACAATACATCAGCAGCAAAAATGTAAAGAAGATAAAAATGTGAGCAACAAAATGTACGAAAGTGATGATGAATAGGGTTCAAACGTAGTATGCATAAACTATTAATTAAACCTGAGGAAACAATTTAAAATATAAAACTATAAGACGAGCTCAGTTAGTAGAATAAAACCTTTCACTCAAGACCTCACCTTTACTTTTTGGAGAAGTACTCCTTTTTAAAATCATTTTACCAAACTCAACTTGTATCCCAAATTAATCGTATAAAATGAGCATTTCATAATTAAAGAATTTAAAATATTAATAACCAACTGGATAATAAACAATAAAATCATAATCATAGAAGCGATAATGAAAATGAAGTAAAACCACCAATATATGTGTATATGTCAAAAATCATATAATGTATCATACAATATCCATAACGCTGCCAGTTGGTGTATGGTGTCCCAAAACAATATTAGATGATAAAATACAAAGGAATTAACATCGTGAAGGAGTGACACACTTCTTATTATCACTCCAAGATAATGGTACATGATGTGTAAAATAAACTCGCAAGTGCACGAATCGTTTTCAAGTAATAAAGTGGAAAAATAGGGTTGTCGTACCCAAGGGATTAAGTATTAAGTACCAAAGATAATTAGGTTTTGATAATATTTGAACTAAAATTTAAGATGGCAATTGAAAACTAAATAAACTAAATTAAACAAAAGCAATCAATTAAAATTAGATCAATTTCAAGTAAGAGAGAGAATTGAATAATTATGAATACTAGGGCATTTGATTTCACCACTAACTATTTCAATTTAATTACTTAAATATGTGAATTTAATTAACTAGTAATTTTGTTAACCACACTTAATCACAAAATTAATCAAAAGTAGTTTCCACTCACAATTGATAATATTCACATAACCTAATTTATTCCTTCCGGCCTATAAATTAAATCATGCAAATTCATCAAGCATAGATTAAGCAAATAATATGGCATGAGACATAACTATTTTCCAATCAATTATGCATTCATGTAAATCATTGGAGATCCATAATATTATCCTTTTCCAAGCTCAAATATTATTAAAATCATTCATTCCTTCCGGCCTATGAAAGCATTAAGTATACCAATGATTTAGTAACAAAACATATTACTAATTAAATAAAACTCAACATATATTAAAATAATTAAACCTTCATAGTTAGGGCCACATCATAGCCCTAGCTATGAAAATTAGTTCATGGTAAAAATAATTTCAACATGCATAATTATTAAAAATAATAAGATTCACAATTAAAGAGAAAGGAAAAGAGAATAAAAACTATTGAAGAAATTCTCCTCCAAGAGCTCTCAAAGTCGTAGCCTTCTTCTCCAAGCAAGCCCACATCTCTCTGCCTCCTCCAAGCTCTCCAATTGATCTTCTAAAACTCTAAAACTTTAAAACCCTAGAACCCTTAAGAGAATCTTAGAAACTCCCAAAATTTGGTTTGTTTCTATTTAAGCCTCCTAAAAGCTCTTAAATAACTCTCTAAACTTGTATATCTTCCTTCAATATGGTGGGGGCTATATATATAAGGCCTTGGGAATCTTTTTCTCTCTTTATTTTCAATGTGGGAGTCTTGGAAGATATCTTTTTTAGGCCATGAAAAGGGTTGGATGAATTTCATGTGTAAAAAGGAAACTGTATATTACTTGCTCTCTACTACTTTCCTTTTATCTAATTCCTCCTAAAAAAATAGTTAACTAGTCTAATTTACCCTTTTAATGAAGCATGTGACATGACATGTGCCTCATTAATGATAAATTAACCAATTATTGCCACTTGTTTTTATCTTGGCCCTCAAATTGCCTTGATTCCCTCTTTTGATCAATGGTGGAGATTTAACTAGAATATTCCTTTTTATAAATTCCAAACTTTAAATGATGATAACTCTTTGCTCGCACCTCGAAATCCAAAAATAACGAGACATTTGAAATCCTTAGATTGTGATGATTCATATGACATCCACTTCCACCATGAAATTCTCGATAGAATCTTTATGGAATCTTCAAGGTATCTTTTTGGAATCCTTTTAATGCTTAGTCCGTTCGAGCTCAAATCTTGCTTCCCACCATAATTCGACCCAAGGAATCCATTTTTATGGTTGTTTTCTTAAAATTCTTCCTCTTTTACCTAGATTAAGAAAAATACATAAATAAGTATCTTTCCATAATAAATTAACACAAACTAACAAATATTAAGCTATAAATATGGCATAAAATCATCAATATTTTAGACCTAACAAATACCACCAAACTTAAGATTTGCTAGTCCCTAGCAAAGAAAAAGAATAAGAAAATGAAATTTTATTTAAAGAACATAAGATACTTTAATGAGGTGCCTCAAAGATTGTATAACATATGACTTTTCAAATGGGTTCAAAGTAATTATGTAACTCAATACCTTATATTCTATCCAACATATATGGTACTTCCAATGTGTGTGTGTGGAAATCAATTTATACACTTAATTATCATATGCTTGAATAAATTTACAAGAATTAGAAATTGATAATAAAGTATGAACTACCATATGCTTGACTTAATTATCACTCTCCACTAATGTAGGTTAATGCACCACCTTAAATCATTAGGACTTCATGGTTTCTATTGTTAAGGCTAATGGATAAGGCTAAAGAAAGAAAAGGATAGGATATAATAAATCAAAGAAAGAAAGCTAAAATTAAATATCAATGAATAAATTACTTGTAAAATTTGTTTCTTTATTAGAACTTCTTTTCTTATTTTAACTTCAATTTCAATATCCGTTTTCTCCTTTTTATTGTGCATACATTCTTCAAATCACACATATTCTTTCTTTATTTCTTTTTTTTTTTTTCTTTTCCACTAAACCCCCAAACTTATTTTTCTTCTTATTGCACATTCAAACCTCCAATTTACACAAAAATGCATACTAGAGCCAAATTCACCAAATACTTAACCTCCAAACTTTATTTTTTTTTCAACACTCAAACAAGCTCACAAGCATATATTCATATCAATTCAATTAAAGCTCTCTTTGTAGTATGTTCAAGGTAGGAAAAAGAAATTTAAGGCTCAAAAAGGGTAAGTAAATGTGCTTTAATGAAGAAAAGGCTCTAATACATCTTTATGCATCCTAAAGGCTCAAATAAGGTACTAGTGGAAGATAATGTATTAGGTTGGCTTGAAAGGCTCAAACTTAAACAAAGATGGCCTAAATCATATTCTTAGTAATGCATTCACCTAGGATTTCACCTCAAGCAATAATCAAGCAAGTTCTAGAGTTCAATTAATAATAAAGTACTCTAATTCATGCAAACCTTCTTCAAAACACAATCTAAATTATGCATTATTGATTATGTGCTCAAAATTTATTGAAAGTAACAATATGTGAATATAAATTCAAGCATTTAAGCATACACAAAAACAAATCCACCATCTAAAACCAGTTTATTTTCAATCATAGTCTTATCATTGGCTCATTAAAGTACTTAAGAAAACACCACAAAAACAATTTTTTTTTTTAATAATGAAGGAAAATAAAAACTAAAACTAACATTTTTGAAAACTTATAAAAACACTTAAATGGACAAGATTTAAAAGATGCAAAGCATGCTTTTCACCCCCAAACTTAAAATGAACAATGTCCTCATTGTGAAAAACATAAAATAAAGCAAAAGTAAATAAAAGGTAAATAATACTCCCCTTTGAAGACATGGAATGTTCCTCGTAATGTGAAAACTTGAGAAAAACCTACATGTTGAATTTTCCCTACACACCACGTGGCCAAAAAGAAGGGCATGTATCCATACAATTTGATGTACTCCAATGCATATTCAAGGTGGTTATACTCCAAAAACCTAACTTTAGACTTGAAATTCTCAACATTCGTCTTTTGCTCTTTTACACGTAAACATCTTAAAACCTTGCAAAAACTCAAACAAAACACATCAAAACAACCTAAAAACAAGAAAACAACTAAAAACAACTAAAATAAATAGATAAATATAAGGTAAAGAAAGAAACTTGGGTTGCCTCCCAAGAGCGCTTGTTTAAAGTCATGAGCTTGACTTCATCCTTTTGATGTTCAACCTGGATTAAATATATAAATGATGTCATCCTCATAATATTGTCCAAGCTTATGATATGGAAATTGTGCATGATGATAATCTTGTGGCCTTAGCAAACGTTTAACTCCTTGTCCTATATAAGTCTCAATTTGAACTAAAAGCATGAATTGAACTTTCTTTTCGGTAGATTGGATTCTTTTAGGTCCAAAAATGCTTTGTTTGTCTCCTTTTGGGATGCATTCAACCTCAATTGCATTTTTGGAGCATGGATATACATCTTGGGCTCTTGAAAATTCAATATTTGGCTTGAAAATTTGAGATTTAGTCTCTGTTGGTAAGCAATCTTCTTGAAGTGCGGCCATAACTTTATACTCATCGGATTTGGCCAACTTTTGGCTTGATTGATTCCTTGACTTATCCTCTTCATGATCCTTAAGCCCTTTTTGCAATGAATTTGAAGAAAAATTAGAAAATTCCCATGAACTAGTGATAGTGTGTTGGGAAACTTCTTGTGGTGGGCAATCTTGGTCACGTGTGTGTACCTCATTAAAATTATCCAAAATTGAAGATTCTTGTTGCATTTCACTCCTTATAGACACCTCTTCATGTTCCTCAAATTTTTCATCATTATGTGGCTCTTGAAAGGATTCATATTCATCAACTTGCTTATCACAAGTAATCTCCATGTTAATTTCCAAGTCTTCTTGAGATCCTTGTGAAAAAGTTATCATTGGTTGCTCTAATTGAACTTGAAAGTTTGTACTTGGAGAATATTGATTTTGCAACTTGCCAATCGCATCATAACATTTAGAAAATGTTTCCCTATGCCTTTCCATACACTCAATCAAAGATGTGCTCACTTGATAACTTGAAAGATCTGAATTGTCATACCTTGAATAACTTTGTCGATCACTCCATCCAAAATTATATGTGTTGGGAAAGTCTTCGAATGGCTCCTCCGGAGCAAAAGGATTTCCCACTTGACAATGTTCACTTAAATGATTGCCTCCACACCATTGACATGTTATAGCTTGAACCCCAAAATTTGCAACTTGATTATATTGTCTTGATAAGTCTTCTATTGAGTCTTCTAGAGCAAAAGGATTCCCCACTTGACAATTTTCACTTGAATGATTTACTCCACACCATTCACAAGATACAGGTTGAACTCTAAAACTTGCAACGAGTTTAGACATGATTGCAAAATTCTTTTGTAACTTGACAAAATTATCACTTGGAGAACTAGTTGGCTCCCCATAATCCCAATAAGGTTGATGACCATAAGCTTGATATTCCATGATTTTCCTAAAAAGAAAACACTAACAAAACAAAGGTTAAAATTAATTGCAAGTTTGTCAAGCAAACAATTAAAATTAAACCCTAGTATACAAACTAAAATTGAAAATAATAAAGATAAACAAAAGTTGAAAATAAGAAAAAATCCTAAGTATGCATAACTTTTAACCTAGACACCAATAAATTTAAAATAAGTATTAAAAATTCAAAGCAAGTTGGCCAAATAAGCAAAGAATTAAAACCCTAGCATGCAACACTAAAACCAAAATTAAGAAATAAATATAAAAATTTAAAATAAGAAAACAATGTTCAAAGTACTACTAAACCCAATCCGAATTAATATTAATGCCTTAATCCCCGACAACGGCGCCAAAAACTTGATGTGTAAAATAAACTCGCAAGTGCACGAATCGTTTTCAAGTAATAAAGTGGAAAAATAGAGTTGTCGTACCCAAGGGATTAAGTATTAAGTACCAAAGATAATTAGGTTTTGATAATATTTGAACTAAAATTTAAGATGGCAATTGAAAACTAAATAAACTAAATTAAACTAAAGCAATCAATTAAAATTAGATCAATTTCAAGTAAGAGAGAGAATTGAATAATTATGAATACTAGGGCATTTGATTTCACCACTAACTATTTCAATTTAATTACTTAAATATGTGAATTTAATTAACTAGTAATTTTGTTAACCACACTTAATCACAAAATTAATCAAAAGTAGTTTCCACTCACAATTGATAATATTCACATAACCTAATTTATTCCTTCCGGCCTATAAATTAAAGCATGCAAATTCATCAAGCATAGATTAAGCAAATAATATGGCATGAGACATAACTATTTTCCAATCAATTATGCATTCATGTAAATCATTGGAGATCCATAATATTATCCTTTTCCAAGCTCAAATATTATTAAAATCATTCATTCCTTCCGGCCTATGAAAGCATTAAGTATACCAATGATTTAGTAACAAAACATATTACTAATTAACTAAAACTCAACATATATTAAAATAATTAAACCTTCATAGTTAGGGCCACATCATAGCCCTAGCTATGAAAATTAGTTCATGGTAAAAATAATTTCAACATGCATATTTATTAAAAATAATAAGATTCACTATGAAAATTAGTTCATGGTAAAAATAATTTCAACATGCATAATTATTAAAAATAATAAGATTCACAATTAAAGAGAAAGGAAAAGAGAATAAAAACTATTGAAGAAATTCTCCTCCAAGAGCTCTCAAAGTCGTAGCCTTCTTCTCCAAGCAAGCCCACATCTCTCTGCCTCCTCCAAGCTCTCCAATTGATCTTCTAAAACTCTAAAACTTTAAAACCCTAGAACCCTTAAGAGAATCTTAGAAACTCCCAAAATTTGGTTTGTTTCTATTTAAGCCTCCTAAAAGCTCTTAAATAACTCTCTAAACTTGTATATCTTCCTTCAATATGGTGGGGGCTATATATATAAGGCCTTGGGAATCTTTTTCTCTCTTTATTTTCAATGTGGGAGTCTTGGAAGATATCTTTTTTAGGCCATGAAAAGGGTTGGATGAATTTCATGTGTAAAAAGGAAACTGTATATTACTTGCTCTCTACTACTTTCCTTTTATCTAATTCCTCCTAAAAAAATAGTTAATTAGTCTAATTTACCCTTAATGAAGCATGTGACATGACATGTGCCTCATTAATGATAAATTAACCAATTATTGCCACTTTTTTTTTATCTTGGCCCTCAAATTGCCTTGATTCCCTCTTTTGATCAATGGTGGAGATTTAACTAGAATATTCCTTTTTATAAATTCCAAACTTTAAATGATGATAACTCTTTGCTCGCACCTCGAAATCCAAAAATAACGAGACATTTGAAATCCTTAGATTGTGATGATTCATATGACATCCACTTCCACCATGAAATTCTCGATAGAATCTTTATGGAATCTTCAAGGTATCTTTTTGGAATCCTTTTAATGCTTAGTCCGTTTGAGCTCAAATCTTGCTTCCCACCATGATTCGACCCAAGGAATCCATTTTATGGTTGTTTTCTTAAAATTCTTCCTCTTTTACCTAGATTAAGAAAAATACATAAATAAGTATCTTCCCATAATAAATTAACACAAACTAACAAATATTAAGCTATAAATATGGCATAAAATCATCAATATTTTAGACCTAACAGCATACAACTTAATTATCATTCTTTCATATCATGACAATCCATCATCCTATGATCATAAAGGAGTGGCACATAACTTATTATCACTCTGAGAGAATATCATACAACTCATCATCATTCTCTTATATCTTTGACTACACATAGAATGACTAAGCCTACGCATAGCTAATATCATATAACAAAAGCACTAGTACTATATGGTACAACCTTTTAAGAAAAATGGTATAGTATTCATAACAAGTTTTTCAAAATCATACTTTTCATTTTTCCTAATAAATACAGTACTATAATCCAATATTTGATATTCAAACCCAACCATTTATTTAAATATTCTGGATTACTATTCATGCCAAAAAAAATAGCAACAATGAAATATATATCATCATAAACCATTTTAAATACATTGAAATATAAAACACTTATATATGCTTCAAAATATACAATTTCTAAATTTTCTTTCTTTAAACCAAATATTTCCTCAAAATACTAAAACTTTAGTTCAAATATTGTGATATTTAAATACTAAGATTCCTAAGTTCATCATGAACTCACAAAAAAAAAAATCATTTAAAAATATGTCAATAGTCATATGAAATGATACTACATATATATTAAAACATATATCTATACATGTATACAATAAGTATTTGAACCGAACCATATATAAAAATATTCAAAATTAACAGTTTCAAAATCATTTAAAATTATAATCCGCTCATAGATATTGCTGATGTTCACATATACTCCTTCGTAGGACCGCCTCCAATCTCAATATGAGCATCTATAATATGATAAAAAATACTTCTTAAGCTCCAAAAATCAAACACAAGACTTTGGTGCATGACAAACGTCTTAAAATACTTTATCCAACTATAAAATTAAATAAATTAGACATTGAAGGGTTCAATTAAACAATGAACCATTAGGACCTAATACCTAAAACTGGGGTTTTTCACATGAAGATCAAATTTATAAAATTGAACATTTCCATAGGTCCTATTAACATCTCATTACACTAATGCAATTTCAATTTTGTCTAATTTGTACAATTGTGTAAAAAAATAATCTAATTTTATCTGGTATTAAACTAATTAATCCAAAAATAGAAAAATTATCAAATAATATCCAAAATTTACAAACTCTATATCAATGGAAAGCTTGTGGAATGGGTTAAGAATCTAAGCTCACTTTGGTAAAAAAAGTCATGGGTGGCACAAAAACATGTCGAAAAATTTGGTTAAATTTAATGTTGATGGATTTTTCATACCATGAAGAATTTTAACAAACGAAGGCTTGATTCGAGCTTAGAAGGTCTAAATTAGGGGTGAAGGGTGTATGGGTTGAGCTAGAATGGCTGAAAAAAGGCCAACCCATAAAAAAATGTAAAACAACCATTGCTGGATTCAAATGTTCAATCTTGGTATATCGGTCGGTGGTTTGGCTTGAAAAATTGGCAACTTGGTCTTTGGACTGTGGTCTTGCTAGTGGTCAGATGCATGTTGATGGTGATTGCCATAAATGAATCAAAACTGGCTTGGCCCAGTTTGGTGCTTAAATAGGTCGTGGGTGAAGTCAAATGGATCCATAGGTGAGTTATTTTGAATCAACTAACTAGGGTGACAAGTCATTTCCACCTTGACAAGATTCTAAGAAAAATAAATCAAATTTACCTTTCTTCCTTTGTTTGAGTTCCTTGAGATACTTTTTACAGTTTCTCTTCCAAAGCCATCTACACCGCAATAGAATCGTTTCCATTTTGGCTTCTTGTCCTTTTCTTTGGTATTGTTATTGTTTTTGTTCCTTTTTGACTTGCCTCCACCAATCTACTTACCTTTTCGTCTAGTTTGCTTCCTCATATTATTTTTCTTTTAGAGGAAGACTGAGCTCTAGTAACATTTGCTTCAGCATGTTTCTCTTTGAAATTGATTCAAAAGTTAGACTCATCCAACAACTTAGTCATGTTGTATTTCAACTTATTCATAAAATAGTTGCTCTTAAACTGGAGAAAATTAGGGGATAAATTTTCTAAAATTGTTCCCAATTTGTGGCCTCATTGCTCATTGGCTTCAACCTCATTGATATGACTAATCATCTTATCACCTGCTCTCCGAATTGAGTATCATTCTTTATCTTCGCATTCATTAATACCTTAACAACTTCATGGCGATGTTCTTCAGAAAGTTGCTTGAAACATATTTTAAAATGACTCTATCGTCAAATTATACAGTCTCTATCTTTTTATGTTTAGTTATTAGCACATGAGACATGCTTACTACTAGGTAGCATCAGACTTTATTGTTGGCTTGAATTCAACAGTCATATGCATCTCAAACATTTTGAGATGCATTGGTAGTATGTTCAGGAAGACATTCCTTTGTAAGGATGAACTTATAATTTTCATAAAGAAGTATAATGTTCATGTTACTTTCAATTTAACAAAATTATTGCCAATACATTTTTCATTAGCAAATATAGTGATGATTGGATTGGACATATTGTTGAAATAACTAAGGCAAAATTCATACATAAATATCATCATATGAAAATTTGGCATAGTAAACATGATGCATGATGCATAAAAATTACATTAAAGAAAAATGTAACTATTATTGTTCAACTTCCAAGTAGCATACCACCATAGGGTTTGTCACATTGCTTTTATTAAATAAAAAATTTCTAAATTAATAAAAGCCTATTGAAAATATATCATATTTTCTACATTTATTAATTACCATTTTATTTAATCTATATATAATTAACAAATTAAAATGTATCTTGATGAGGGTAACACACTATTTTGGATTCTAACAACTTAATAATGCCATTGGAGGATCGGTCAATATTGAAATACATCTAGAAAGTCAACCTTGTTATAATCTTGTAATAATCTAAATGAATGCGTTACGTAGGAAGAATGAAATCAAAGCTTCTTAATTTAAATCTCACTGTGTTAAACTAATGGTGGAGACCAAATGTCATATTGTCATATATGACTACTCCCAATTAATATTTTAAATCATGTATTTTATTTGATATGAATCTAGATCGACTTGTTTCTAAATCTATATTATATTAGCCTGGATATTAATTATGTTCAAACTCTAATGGAAACCTTAACCCCTAATCAATTTGTAATATTGGTATATGATGAAGATACCACAATAGGTTATGGATATCCTATTGATAAGTCAAACTAAAGCACTTGATTTCTATTAAGTGTTTTAGATGTTTAAAAAGAACAAAGAGAATTCTCTCACAAGTATTATTCTGTATAAATAATGTACTGAATTTTATTGAGAAAATAAGCTTTTAAATAAGCTAAAATTCACAAAACAAAATCGTAAAACATTATGTTAAAACCAGCCATAGAGGTTAGGAAGCAATGGTGTTGGCTGAATTTCAATCATTTCCTAATATAATTTGGATTAATTAATTTCTTTATTTGAAATAGGAATTAATTAATTTTATAATTAAAATAATAAAATATCAACTTTTCTAAAACTAATTTTTCCAGCAAATAAACAAATAAAAATCAAAATAAAAGACTAATTTCCTAAAACAAAAGTCAAATTACAAATTAGAAAATTAGTTTACTAGTTTTCAAACTAAGCTATTTTTGATCAATCACCAGCTAGTTTAGGCTCCAAATCAGCTCCAATATGACATGTAAGATGCCAAGCAGGATTAATATTGATTCTCATACATTGCCCCTTAATTGGAATAAGTCAAACCTGCTTGATCAACAAAAGAAGTCAAAGTCAGCACCAAAATGAACATTTTCGGCGAAAAAGATGAGTTATGCGCACGAGTGGAATTTAAATGCTTTTGCTTCTGTCTTGACATTATTCTATAGCCTCTTGGTGATATCAATTGAGTTCATTAAGTGTTGAATTTATTCCTTGCTGTCGAGGTCCAAAAATATACCAAAACAACTTGCTGGGTCCATTACACAAGACAGACTTTAAATCTTCAAGGTATTGTCATGCCTTCTTGAGATTGAATTACTCCTTGGATGAAGCTAACTAGATTTTCCTTGAATTTCCTAGCTTGTGCCCTAGTGATTGGTCTTGTCTTCATTTGTAAAGGATCAGCACTCCAATAGGTAGTCAATTGTACAGGTAAAGGCGGATTCTCATCATTATTGCTAATAATCTTAGTCAATTAAAAAAAAATTAACTGCTAAAATCAAAGGTCTTACTAAAATCTAATTCCATCAAAAATTAAATAAAATTTGTTTTCTAAAAATATATATTAAGAAGTTTTAAAGTACCCATTCTAAACTCTTTAAAAAATTAGGTTAAGAACCATGTGAAAAATTTAATCTTAGCCATTAAAGAAATAAATTCACATGATAAACATGTTATTCTGAATAAGGACCAAAAATAAGAAAATCATAAAAGATTTGAATGAAGGCACCGACTTTTGTAATTTTCCAAATCTCAATTAATTACAAAATAATCACAACAATAAAATCCTATAACATCTAGAATCTCTAAACTGTGATCTAATTAAAATAAAATATACAAAAAAAAACTAGACAGAAGGGAACCATACAATTATGGATCAAAACCAATCAGCCATTCAAACATGAAAATAATAAATACATCAAGTGTATATGTGCCCAATATCTTACATAAATAAAAAACATGATTTTATAAATCATATTTATTAATAATATATAGACTTACAATAGACCCTAATATCAGCTGTAGGATGAAGGTCAAAATAGCAAAAAAAAGGCCAAATAAAATTCAAAAATTTTTATAACAGAATTTTATGGCTAGGATTTATTATAGATAACTATAGTATTAATAATAATGATAGTAAAAGAAAAATACTTTTGATATGATTAGAAGAAAATAAAAATTATTTGCTTTACACTAGAGATTTTCCTCATCAAGCCTCCTGCCAATAAACGGATAAGCGGGCGTCTCAAAAAACTAAATCAAAATTTTACTATTTATATTGTTCTTTTTTGCCTTTGTTCTCAACACATTAGAAGACAAAAAACTGTCTTAATTAATAGAAAACCACACATAGTTTCCTACTTGAATTGAACATTTTTTATTTTATCTTAATTAATTAAAACAATTTTAACTAATTCAAATATTATCAGATACGATAAAATTAATCAAATAAAACACTTTTAATTAATTCATACTAATCAT
Source organism: Ziziphus jujuba (assembly GCF_031755915.1). NCBI lineage: Eukaryota > Viridiplantae > Streptophyta > Magnoliopsida > Rosales > Rhamnaceae > Ziziphus > Ziziphus jujuba. Next base: position 26,586,483 of record NC_083379.1, read on the forward strand.
TTTGGATTTTCAAAAATTATTTTAGATTATATAATATTAAGGGTAAATTATATATGGTCCTTAAACTATATTGCCATTTACAAGACAGTTCCTAAATAATTTTTTTGTCATTTTAATCCCTAAACTCATTAAAATGTTGCACTGTTAGTCCTTCAATATTATTCCATTAAAAACCCACTATTAGATGTATGTACAAATCTTGTGTTAGGGATCAATTTGTAATATAGGATAGATTGGGGATTAATATATAACGCTTGTTGTAATTTGAGGATTAAATATGTAATTAACCTATTATCATATTTAATTCTCAAATTATTTCATGTGTTATAAATTGACTCTTAAACTATATCTTTTGTTATAAATTGGTTTCTAAAAAAATATGATTTTGGATAGAAAGACTAATGCTGAAATGTTTTGATGAGTTCAAGCACTAAAATGTTAAAAATATTCATTAGCAACAACTTGTAAATTGCGATATAACTTGAGGACCAATCATTTAATTTCCTTAATATTAATTAATTTAGACTTTTTAATTAATTAATCAAAATTTCATTCTTCGTATTTTTCTTTTCTATCTTCATTCTCACTACATGAAAAGACAAAAAACTATTGTATTTTTTTTTCTTTTTGCTATTTTATGTCATAAATAGAAAACCAAACATACTTTCCTATTTGAATTGAACCTCTTTATTTTATCTTAATTAATTAAAATAATTTTGACTAATTCAAATATCATATCAGATATGATAAACTTATTAAATAAAACACTTTCAATTAATTAATTCTAATCATTTTGAATTTTCAAAAATATATTATATTAGATAATATCAATTAATTAAAATATTTTAATTAATTTAAACTAATTATTTTAAAATTATATCAGTTAACATAATCTTTATTAATTAGAATATTTTTTTAATAATTAAAATTAATCACTTTAATTTATCTAACTAAATTAAATACTTAATTCATAATTAATTAATCAGGTTCAACCTTACAATATTTGTAGCGTCATAAATACGTAACCTAGAAAACATTTTTCAAGTGTCACATTTTATTTAAAATTCTATAATTTCAAAATCAACAATCTTTTTTTTCTTTTTTTTTATGTTTGAAAAATGTATTTATGAAAATTACATGGGGACCTATGGATCTATAATTCAAGCTGCAATAAATTTAATGATTAATTAAACTTTTCATTAATATATCTAATTTATTAATTCCACTGTTACTCCACTAAAAAGCTAGACTTGCGCTATGAAATTATCAAATTAATTATTTACAGAAACTATTGAATAATCCATTGATTTAATAATTACATATATATCGATCCTCCATAAATAGTTTATAAATTAGAGATAGGTCCAAACTACATTATCCTCTCTAATTAGTTCTTTATCTATGTATTTCAATTGCTCTCTAATAAACTATTAGTTTACAATTTATTATGAATTGAGCATTCTATTAGTTAATACACATTCAAGGAAATTATTGTTTTTAACTTCCATCTAGAAGGATTGGTTCTATATCTGTATTTATCATTCGCTACTATCTATTTCAGTATGTCTCCAATATACAAGGTTTTAATTCATCAAAAAAATATAAGCCTTTCCAAGTAAAGCAAAAGACACAATGTCAAATATTGGAGTTTGTTAAATACTCAAGATTAAGATCAATTCATATATGATTATCAAATTGATAATTTTATTTCATAAAATACTATATTTTTGGTCCAGTACTATAATTTTATTATATAAATTACCTCCAATTTAGTTTCACTACACTAGCAGTTCGGATAAAACTATTCCATTATTAATAGTAATGAACCATACTAGTAATTTTGATTAATTAAATATCCCAAAACTTTAATTATTAAATTACGCACTATTTTCGATTATATCTTTAAATTCAATCCTCACATATATAATTATTATTTATTAAGTTTAAGGACAAATTATTAATTTTGGAATTTCATGAATTTTATAAAGTATTACTAATAACATATGCAAGTAAATATCAAAACAAATATAAATTTATTTATTAATCAGTAATATATTTATACAAATATGCATGTAGGTGATATGCAACAATAACTCGGAAGAGCACAAATTAAGTAATAAAGTGTAGTAATATATTTATAATAAATATGCATGTAGTTATATTACCCCAAAGATGGATTAATAATACTAAAGATTATTAGTTTTGATAATATTTAGATAATTACAATTGAAATTGAAATAAGTAAATTAAAAGGTAATTTTGTAAGCAAATTAATACTAAGAAAACCAAATTGGACAAGTTTAAGGTAAAAGAAAATTTCAATGATAATGATACCTAGAACTACTTATTTCAATTTAACTATCGAATAATCCAATACTATTTATTTTAATTTAATTATCAAATAAGGCTATTTTATTAACAATATTTGTTTACCAAGTTTAATCATCTAAATTATCAAAAGCCATTTTATGCTTTCTTGAAATTATTTATATAAATCTAAAGCAATTCCTTCGTAATAAACATCTAAATTTAATACAAATATCATTGAGCAAAATTTAAGTCCATATGAATCACAACCAACATGAATATTTTCCAATCAAACATGTAACATATGAATTAACGAAAAAATAGCCAGGCAACCTAGTATCTTCACATTAAAAGGCATGAATGTGAATTATTGTGATCAAAATACGTTGCTTTCCTGGTGCAGACATAACTAAATTATTCATAGTTTTCAAGCTCATGATAGCATTAAGAACACAATAATTCGTAAAACAGAATTATATTGCTATTAAACTAAATCCTAACAAAATAATCAAATATCCATAATTATGGTTTCATTCAAGCTTTAGGCTAGAAATTTAATTCATTATAAACATCACTTTAACATTACAATCAATAAAATCAAGTATACAATTGAAAAGTAGAAGAGAAAATAAAGAAAAATTAGAAATTTCAAGCCCTAGTATTTCCTAAGCCACATGAAAGAGAGTTTAGCGCATGGACTTCTACAACATGGTGATGTGGCATCATATGGTGACATTGCATCCAACTAAGCTTGGCCAAATTTTATAATTAGGAAAATAGTAATTTTTATTTATGTTTTGATTGGATTTTGGCATGTTGCCTATTTACTTTCCTAATTTAGTTTTTATAAGGTTTTTAAATTACGTTCCTAATTTTATTAGAGTTGAATTGGTCAAAAAATTAAAGGCCATTTAAATTAGAAAACTAGGAGCTAAATTAGGTTTCCTAAACCTAACCACATTAGGTTTCCTAAACCTAACCAAATTAGGTTTCCTAAACCTAATCACATTAGGTTTCTTAAACCTATCAAAATTAGGTTTCCTAAACCTATTTGATAGGTTTAGGAAACCTAATTTTCATCCATTATTATTCCACCTTTACTTTTAGCAAATTTAGGAAAGCTTTGTAATTTATTTTGCCTATTTAAGGCACATAAGTCATGAATAAAGAGGAGATTACGATTTTTATTCAAAGTAAGAGTGATTCTCTTGGTTCTCTAAGAACTATATCGAACTTTTTCAAGCTTTACTTGTGGAGTTCAAATTCGACTAATCAATAGGTTATTTCGCATCCTATTGTGGCATCTTCAATATACCAAGGTTCTTACCTCAAATATAGGTAACGGATCGAGGTATTCCATTGATCGCTTGTAATTAGACAGTCCTAATTCAATCTTTGTTACGAGTTTAGATGCAGGTCGCTCTAGGTTCGTATCAATTTGGTATCAGAGCTAGTTTCTAATTACAGGTTTGATCCATCTATCTTTGTTGTCTGATTTTGTTCTTTCTTCGTTTTCTTTGATTTTTTTTTTTTGTCTCATCTGTTTGGTCATTACATTCTTCTTTGCATCTTTTCTTTTGTTTGTTCTTCTTCATTCTTCTTTCATCCAATCATACCAAACCAAACGGTCATTAAAAAAAAAAAAAAGCCGAATTTGTTTTCAAACCCTTAAGGACAACGAATTGGTCATTCTCATTGAAGTTTTGTGCGATTGAGGTTTCTTTCATTTTATAAAGCTTGTTCTTTTTGTTGAACAGAAAAAAAATATTGTTCTTGTGGTTTATGGCATTGAATTATTGAGATTTCAAGGAAACCAGGTAGTGAAATTTTTTAGCTGATTTGAGGAGCACCAAAAACAAGCCAAAATCAATACCGAAGATAAGGTTTGTTGAATATTCACTAATTCCATTTTGCAAATCTCATTCCAATTTGTTCCTCACATTCTAGTTTCTTTTGTTCTTGCTAAATTTCTTGTTGAGCTTTCATCGTTGCCTTTTTCTTGTTACTTTTCATTCTATTTGTCTTTTCAGCCTTATTTTCATAACTGTTTGGTAGGTCTATTTGGATTGTTATTTGCTAGTTTGTTTTAGTTTGAAATTAGTTTGCAAAGAACCAAATAGAATTACTAGAGTGGTATAAGGCAAGAAAGGTGAGAATTATAGAAAGTAAAAGCCGAACTATAACTAGAGTACAAACACGAGTGACCTTGAATTTGAGTGAGACACGTGAGGGAGTGTTGTGAGGCCTTTCTTTTTTACTAAGACATTTTGCAGAAAAATCATGTCACAAGACAAAAGAAAAGAAAGCATGGATGAAACTCCAGGTGTGGCTGATCCGAAGTTATACATTCAAGCCTTGGTGGGAGAACTTCAAAGAGCATTACGGTTGGAGATAGGGCAGATCCATGATAGGTTGGATAGGATGGAATCATCAATCCAAACACCGCAACCACAACCGTGACAAAGGCTTGCTTATGGACGTGGTAGAGAAAGAAATACTCCAAGAAGGGAAGAATGGGAACGTGTGGGAGATGACTATAAGGAAAAAGAGGAAGACATTAGTTATGGAACCAACTAATTCCATGGGAGAGAGAGGTTAGACCGAGGCAGTGAATATGGAGGAATTAAGATGAAAATACCATCATTCCAAGGTAAAAATTGATCCAGAAGCATATCTCGAGTGGGAGAAGAGGATTGAGATGGTATTTGATTGTCAGAACTACTCCGAGGCAAAAAAGGTGAAATTAGCCGCTATTAAATTCACGGACTATGCTATTGGATGGTGGGACAAAGAGACACTTTCTAGGAGGCGAGTAGGATAAAGACCTATAGATACATGGGAGGAGATGAAGGCTTTAATGAGGAAGCGTTTTGTACCTAGCCATTACTACAGAAGCATTTTTCAGAAATTACAAAGCTTGTGTTAAGGAAATAGAAGTGTGGAGGACTATTATAAGGAGATGAAAATCCTTATGATGAGGGCTAATGTTGAGGAGGATAGGGAGGCTACAATAGCACATTTCTTGGCTAGTTTGAATAGGGAAATAGCAAATCAATTGGACTTGCACCATCATATGGAGATTGAGGAGATGCTCCACATGGCCATCAAAGTAGAGCAACAACTTAAGAGGAGGGGTACCACAAGACTTGGTATTGCTCAACACACGTGGACAGCAAGTCCATCCACATGGAAACCAAATCAGCCCAAGTTTTAAGACAAAGCCACCACACAGCCTAAATTCGAAGTTAAGGCCAAACCATCCTCATCTAAGCAAGTAAGCAACTCCGATTCATCTTCAACTAAAAATCGAGAAATCATGTGCTTTAAATGTCAAGGCAGTGGTCATATTGCAAGTCAATGTCCTAATAAGAGGGTCATGGTGATTCAGAAAAGTGGAGACATTGAAACTGAAGAAGAAGAGTCGGATAATGAATCCATGCCACCATTGGCGGACATTGGTGATAAAGATGAAGAAGATTACAAGTATCCAGTTGGAGGGGACTTGTCATTGGTTGCTAGAAGAGCTTTAACTATGTATAAAGATGAGAAGGAAGTGCAACAAGAGAACATCTTTCATACTAGGTGCAAAGTTAAGGATAAGGTATGTAGTATGACTATTGATGGAGGAAGTTGTACTAATGTTGCTAGTTTTACTATGGTTGGAAAGCTAGGTTTACCCACTATGAAGCATCCAGAACCATATTAGCTACAATGGCTTAATGATTGTGGAGAGTTGAAGGTGAAGAATAGGCAAGTGAAGATTGCATTCTCTACTGGTGATTATGAAGATGAGGTCATTTGTGATGTGGTACCAATGCAAGCTGGTCATTTACTTTTAGGATGTCCGTGGTAATTTGATAGAGATACTAATCATCATGGTCGAACTAATAAGGTTGTCTTCAATTTCAAGGGTAAACAAGTGGTGCTTATGCCGATGACTCCTAAACAAGATTTTGATGATCAATTGGCTTTACAAAGATGGAGAGAAGCTGAACAACAACACAATCAAACTGTATCCAACCACCAAGAGAAGAAAAAGAGTGGTGAGGATGAGAGTGTGAGTGAAAAAGAAAAGAAAAAGAGTGGAAAGAAAAAAGAGAGTTTTTATGCAAAACAAAGTGAGATGAAGAAGCTTTTTTGTCATAGAAAGCCTATAATTGTAATGATATACAAAGAAGCATATATGAATCATTTAACTAACCCTGATGAATCTATTTTGCCTAGTTCTATGGTTTTTCTTTTGCAGCAGTTCGATGATGTCTTTCCCAAGGAGATTCCAAGTGGGTTACCACCGATTAGAGGGATCGAGCATCAAAGTGATTTTTTTCCAGGATCAGCAATTCCAAATCGACCAGCTTATAGGAGTAATCCAGAAGAGACAAAGGAACTTCAAAGGTAGGTAAGTGAATTGCTTGAAAAAGGGTATGTTAAAGAGAGCATGAGTCCATGTGTTGTACCTGTGTTATTAGTCCCTAAGAAAGATGGAACATGGAGAACGTGTGTAGATTGTAGGGCTATTAACAATATAACTGTCAAATATCGTCACCTTATTCCTAGGTTAGATGAAATGCTTGATGAATTGTATGGTGCATGCATGTTTTCAAAAATTGATCTTAAGAGTGGTTATCATCAAATTCGCATGAAGGAAGGTGATGAATGAAAAACAGCATTTAAAACAAAGCATGGTTTGTATGAGTGGTTGATTATGCCATTTGGGTTAACTAATGCCCCTAGTACTTTTATGAGACTTATGAATCATGTTTTGCGTGCTTACATTGGAAAGTTTGTGGTTTGTGTACTTTGATGATATCCTTGTATATAGTAGGAGTTTAGAAGAGTATGTAGGGCATCTTAGATTAGTTTTAGACATGCTTAGGAAGGAAATATTATTTGCAAATATTAAAAAGTGTGATTTTTCTCGAAATGAGCTTGTATGTTTAGGACTTGTTCTGATAGTGTTTGACCCAGGAGATTGGGTTTGGTTGCACTTAAGAAAGGAGAGGTTTTCGGAGCTACAAAATTCAAAGTTTATGTCACGTGGGGATGGACCTTTTCAAGTTCTGGAGTGGATTAATGACAACGCTTATAAATCAGATCTTCTAGGTGAGTATAATGTAAGTGTTACCTTTAATGTCGCTGATTTATCTCCTTTATGTGCAGGTGATGATTTGAGGACAAATCCTTTTCAAGAGGAGGGGAATGATGAGGACATGACCAAGAGCCCTTCAAGATGGAGCCCAGATCCACTTCAACTGTCTACAGGACCCATAACCCGAGCACGAGCAAAGAGATTGAAAGAGGCATTAAATGGTTTAATCCAAGAGGTAAAACAACCCAAGGAAGCAAGTCCATTAGTGAAGATGAACTAAAATTGATCCATATGATTGGGATGGTGGATGCCAATGTGAAAGAGAGTTTAACGGATGGACTTTTACAACATGGTGATGTGGCATCATATGGTAACATGGCATCCAACTAAGCTTGGCCAAATTTTATAATTAGAAAAATATTAATTTTTATTTATGTTTTGATTAGATTTTGGCATGTTGCCTATTTACTTTCCTAATTTAGTTTTTATTAGGTTTTTAAATTACTTTCCAAATTTTATTAGAGTTGAATTGGTCAAAAAATTAAAGGCCTTTCAAATTAGAAAACTATGAGCTAAATTAGGTTTCCTAAACCTAACCACATTAGGCTTCCTAAACCTAACCACATTAGGCTTCCTAAACCTAACCAAATTAGGTTTCCTAAACCTAATCACATTAGGTTTCCTAAACCTATCAAAATTAGGTTTCCTAAACCTAATTTTCTTTCATTATTATTCCACCTTTACTTTTAGTAAATTTAGGAAAGTTTTGTAATTTATTTTGTCTATTTAACGGCACATAAGTTATGAATAAAGAGGAGATTGCAACTTTTATTCAAAGTAAGAGTGATTCTTTTGGTTCTCTAAGAACTATATAGAACTTTTTCAAGCTTTTCTTGTGGAGTTCAAATTTGACTTATCAATAGGTTATTCCGCACCCTATTATGGCATCTTCACTATACCAAGGTTTTTACCTCAAATATAGGTAACGGATCGAGGTCTTCCATTGATAGCTTGTAATTAGACGATCCTAATTCAATCTTTGTTACGGGTTTAGAGGCAGGCCGCTCTAGATTCGTATTAGATGACGAGAAGCTGCCTGTGTCTACACAAGCAACTACATACTGGGGTGCTGATCCTATGCAACAGAAGACCGGACCAATTACAATGGCACAAGCTAATAGGTTTAAGGATAATCTTGTTAGCTTCATACAAAAAGTAATTAAATCTCAATAAGGTGTATTAATATCAGAAGATTCTAAGCCCCTTTCTGATCATATAAGTTTTGAATGTGGAAACGGATCCGGAAAGCTGTTTAGGTGCATTTAAGGACTTCGGGCAGCAAGGGACGAGTTTGTAAGTTTATGAACATGATTGAGCTCTCTAAGAAGTCACAAAATCATGTCAAGGCTATGAAAAAAGTGTTCAAGCATGCATGAAGGCGCACAAGCTTCAACATGGTCGGTTTTGCTTGTTTTGGCACTGAGAAGGACTTTTCTTGAAATCCAAGCAATCTTTTATCATTCCAATCAACGGCAATGTGTGGGGACCAGTTCTAATTCTATTTGACATCTTACAAGGCCTGTTGGATCTAATTTGGAGCCTAAATTAGCTAGTGATTGAGCAAAAATAGCTTATTTGGAACGCTGGTCAAATACTTTCCAAATTTGGAAATTTGACTTTTGTTTTAGGAAATAGTCTTTATTTATTTTTATTTAATTACTTACTAGAAAAGTTAATTTAGGAAGGTCAATATTTAATATTTATGATTGTAAATTAATTAATTCCTCATTAAAAACTAAGGAATTAATTAATACAAATTAGATTAGGAAAGACACATAAAATTCGACCACATCATTGTTTTAAGCTTATTTGCCTGTTTTAACCTATTGTTTTTAGGGTTTTGTTTTATCACTCTAACCTATTTAAGGTTTCATTTTCTTAATAATAGACACAGCATTATTCATACAAAAAATTACTTATGAGAGAGATTTCTCTTTGTTTTCTTAGAACATATAGAACTCCATTAGAGAATTAGTATTCTAGCTTGACTCATTAATAGGACATTTCATAACCTATTGTGGCATCTTTGATATACCAAGATTTCCAATCAAAAGTTGATTAGGGGTTAAGGTGATCATTAGAATCTGAATTTAATTTCAATCCAAACTAATTTAATAGGGATTTAGGAACAAGTCGATCTAGGTTCGTATCATTTGGCATTAGAGCCGAATTTTGTTCAAGTTTGATCTATCTTATTTGATTTGTTTTATTTTTGTGTTATTCTAAATTTTTGACATTAGGTTAAGGTTTCTTTTATCATACATGTTTTGCATATTAAAAAAAAAAGAATTTTGAAAATGTATTGCATAACCCTTAAAATCTTACAATTTGTTTTTGCTTAGAAGAAAGGATCGGGTTTGGGAATTTGTTGGCTTTGGAGTTGCATTTTTTTTCCTATGGTGATTGTGCTGCTGGAAATTGTGTGATATTGTATAGTTTATAATCGAAAAGGAAAAAAAAAAAAAAGCCAAAGTTTAAAAAAAAAAAAATTGTGTAAAAGGTCGATTTATGAAGCTGAAAATTTGAGTTTGTATGGATTTGGAAAATTCAATTGTGTTAGTTGGAGTTTTTGTTTATTGTTGGTTATTTGAATATTGTGTCCTAATTGATTGGATTTAAATTGGTTTAAGAATTTGAGACAAAGACTTAAATTATGAGAACTACAACCAACAACTATCTCATATTTTGTTCGAATTGTGTTCTTGTTAATTGTTTTAATAATTTTCTAAATTTTATCCTTGAATTTTGGTTCTTAATATTCTAATTTAATCCCTCATTGAATCTAAAATTGCCTTGTTATTTTTCTTGTTTTTGGACAGTAAAGCTGAGACTAGGTTTTATCACTCACTTGGAAATTGCTTGCTACTTGTTTCAATTTTATTGATTGGTTTAATTAGGATATACTTGTGATCTAATCTTTGATTGGTAAAATACAAGAGAGTGTGAGCTTATAATAGGATTAAAAAGCTGAAACTAGTGTGAAAACACTAGGGAACAAGAACTTGTTTGAGCGATACATGTGAGGAAGTGAACTTGTTGAGGTTTCTTGCATTATTTCACTA